>NW_026606998.1:72500-218397 GCF_029890125.1 Rhinichthys klamathensis goyatoka | reverse complement strand
AATGAGGCATTGATTAAGCAGCTTTTTACAAGGTCAGCAGTTCTGATTCGGAGCTAATAGTTTGCTTGCTGTCGTCAAAAAAAAGTGCTCCTTTCCAAAAGAGAACAAAGATGTATTTCTCGTTCACCTGTATACGCTGTCCTATGCATCGACAGACTCCGCTTTTCTCAAGTGGCAAATTTTCCATTCCAGGTTGAAAAATCACAATTTCTCCGAGCCAAATAAACCGGCCCGTATCTCCAGCTCATCGCAATATAATCAGAACCTAAAATTAACTTTTTTGCTAAGACTGCCAACGGTGGGTGAATCTGGAGTATTTATCTACTATAAATATTTCTCAGAGGTTATGGAATAGTGTATTACTATTTTAAAAAATCATCTTTTTTTATTCAAGTAAAAAAAAAAATTATTTAACATGCATTCACTTTAACTGCTCGAAAAGGCAAATATCACATGGCACGGACTCAAAGCATTCAGGCAGTTCAGACTGAGGCTATGTTTACACGGAAACGATCTAAAGAGAAAACGCAAAAGTGGCGTTGCGTTATCACTTTTTATTCTGCGTTAAGACGAGCGTTATGGTTGGGAAATCCGCGTGCATATGGTGACGCAAAAGTGTGTGAACTTCGATGTAGTGTGCACTCCAGGCGGCTAGGTGGCGATGTGAAGCACTGCCGCACAACAACACCAATATCTTAGAATATTTTGTACAACGGCTGAAAAGACTCTTGTATGTTTTTCAGAGCTGCTAGGGCAACTTGAAGGTCCGACGTATGGAAATAATCTGACATGTTGGTTGTTATTTTCCTGTACGTGACGTAAACGCGTACGCGACGAGAGCCACCGCGAGCAGATTTGCGTTTTTTACCGTTTAGACGGGAACGCGACGGTGGAGCGTTTTTAAGATTTCCACTCTTGATTCACACACAACCATCTTTAGGGTTTACAGAGAATGGCATAAAAAAGAGAAAATATCCAGCGTTATGAAATTCGTGGCCGATACCGATAACCGATAATTATATATTTAAAAGCCAATAACCGATATATTTGCTGATAAATCAAAATCCAAATTTTTAAATCATTTTTGAGTGCCTGATTACAAAAACTAAAGTCTCTATTAAAAGCCGTGTCCCAAACACGCAATTATAATGATGTTCTCATTGTAACTTTATGTAGCCGATATGACAGACTTGTGTTGCGCTGAACCGTATTTTCCTTTTTTGAAGTGATTCCAATCATATTGCAAGCAATTCAAAGCCATCATGTTGAACAGTGCGCATCTGAAGGAAATAATACATCATTTATCGGCTTAAACATATTGGCTAAATTTGCTTATTGGCCCGATAACAATAACATAATAATGGTGAGAAATAATAAGAAATATAATTATATATAATAATTATTCTCAACAGCCTTTAAATGACATGAAGAGAGAGAATGTGAGCGTTATGTTCATTTCAATCACAACCATATTGAGCGGCCGCCAGTGTGTGTGTGTAAGTGTGTGTGAGTGTTTGTGTGCGTGAGAGAGTGTGTGTGCTTGTACAACTATATTTGTAAGGACCGGTTTGAGTTTTGGACCATCAGAGTGAGGACAAAGAGAGTAAAGTGAGGACATTTTGGCCGGTTCTTACATATGAGAGGCTTTAAAGGCCTGTTTGAGGGTCAAGACTTGGTTTTGGGGATCAGGTTATATTTAGGTTACGGGTCGGTTTAGGGTCAGGGTTCGGGTCGTCTAGTTAGTTGAGTTGGGTAGGGTTAGGGTAAGGAGCTAGAGATTGCATTGTCTCAATGAATGTCCTCACAAAGATGGATGAACAAGAATGTGTCTGTTTGTGTGTGTGTGTGTGTGAGAGAGAGAGAGTGTGAGTGTGTGTGTGTGAGAGAGAGAGAGAGAGAGACAGAGAGTGTGAGTGTGTGTGTGTGAGAGAGAAATAATAAGAAATAAGAAATAATATATATTATATATATAATATAAGATATAAGAAATAATGGTGTAGTGTGGCAGTTCCTAATAAAGAGTTCATATTACCCGCATGAAGTCCAACACTTAATCGATCCAGTGTATATTTCCAAAGCTTTAAGGAATTATCAGCATATTTTGGTGACTCTACCATACTTGTGACTGATTTCATCTTAAACAAACACAGACTGTGGAGTTATAAAGGAGATTATTCAAAAACATTAAAATTAATGTAAATGGACCAGAACCAAATCCTCAGCAATTCAGATAACCAGCCGACTGTGGGGAAAGAAAGCTTTCTCTGGCTCAGAAAAGAGATGCAAATCACAGCGTGACTTACCTGGTGGCATACAATTACCCATCATTCTCTGTGGCATTATCCAACAATAACATCCCGCAAACAAACATCTCTTTGTGAGGCGTCTCATCATTAAACTAGAGCCGGTGTGTCTGGCAGAGATACCGAACAATTACTTGAGCGGGAGGATTTACATTGTGGTGCTGAGCTGGGCTGCATTGTCGTAGCCGAGTCGTTGGATTGCTCAGGTGTTGTCAGATAATTTATTTAACATGGAAATTATTCTGCTTTGAGGCAAATTTCAATTACTCTGCTCCACCGGGGGGCAAATGTAGGTTTGAGGAAAATGAACATGATGCAAAGGTTTAGCTGAGGCTTGATTAAAATACCACAAACCATCCGAAGGGAACGAGACATTTAAAGATCCCTTTCTCTTCCAGTGCCAGTCAGAAACCAAGACAATTGAATTATTGTTGCCAGAGACTAAACAGACTCTCTTGCTAAATATGAATGTAAGGCTTGAACGGGTTGGAGAAAAGATACTACAGTTACATTGAAATCAATCCAACCACTGGTACAAATGTGATTAGATTTGACAAGTGTTGCTTTAGTATCACTGAAATACTATTATATTTTGTCTTAATATTTTATTTTTCAGTTTTCATTTTAATTATAGTAACATTGTTGTGTGTTTTTGTCATTTTTATTAGTTTAAAAAACATGTATATAGTTTGTTACGTTTATCACGTTATTTTAATACTTCAACTTTAAATGAAAATGAGTAATGTTGCCTCGCAACTATAGCTAAAACAAAATATGTATTTCCGATCAGTTCATGTTTGTTTGTTTTTAAGATTTTTTTTTTTTTTTTTTAGATGGTTTTAGTTAATAATAACCTTGGATTGTACCTATAAATAGTACAGAATATGTCTTCATGTAAATTTTTTATATATTTGATTCAAACTTTTCTTTAGATTTATAATATTCCTACGACTTGTTTACAGGTTTACTCTAACAAGCCTAAAATCGGATGAAAAAATCATACAAAATATCTACACCCTAAACAATGCTGGGTTGTTTAAACCCAAATTTGGGTCAAATAAGGACAAACACAAATGTTGGGTTAAAAATGTAATTTAAATTTTCAACCCAACTTCAACTTTAACTTTCAACTGTAAATTTTTGAATTACATTTTTAACCCAACATTTGGGTTTGTCCATATTTGACCCAAATTTGGGTTGAAACAACCCAGCATGTTTTAGAGTGTAGTGTTTCGATACATTTTTTTTTATTTACTTATTGTTTTCAGTTATGGTGTCTTTAATCATGTAAACTAATCATTTTAACATTTAGTTTGTTATATATCGTTTTGTTTTTTGTTTTTTTTACTATTTATTAAAAGTAGGTTTCATTGTGGGGGCTGTTTTTTATTCTTTATTTTGGTCACAGGGAGGTTAAAAACACACAGACATAAACACATAAATGATCTACATTATCATTAAAATGATTTTCATTGACAAAGCAAGGATCAGTATTGCGATAGCCAGGGGAGAAACCTTAAAGCTACACGATCACGCTTTATTTGAAGGCTAGACGTGTGTAGGAAGCGTGCCCGGGTCACATGACTGGAGAAAGCTGTTTGTGCTCGATGGTTTACTGGAGTTTAATTCCTGTTCTAGCGTGTCCTTCAGCAGTCCTGTCTTTCCTTAACGCTCTCCTCCTATCTGTGCTTTAATGAAGTTTCTCTCCTCCGTGGGAGAGGTAATTAATGGAATGGAGCGGATGAAGACGGAGTCGTGCTGGAGTCTTAAATTACAATTTGCACTTCAAACCGGCTTCTCCCTTAACCCACAGTATTTGCATATGACAAGACAAAAGGTGCATCAATGTCAGGCCGAAGACTGTGAAGCCGGTCTCTAAACACAGTCTCGACTGCTCGCTGTGAGCCGCGAGTCCCAGATCTCTCGCTTTCTGATGGAAGACAGCACTCTGAAATGAGTTTATTGAGCGTCAAAGAGCTGCCGTTTGTGCCTGTGGACAAATGAAGGTGTGCTTTACATTAATAAAGACTTCAAGTTATTCAGCCTTTAAAATGGATTGGTATTTTCAGCAACAAAAAAAAGCTCCATGGTTGTCTTCTGGCCTCCTTTAGCAAAACACATTCATCTCAGGAAAGCACAAAAAGGTCATATTTTAAGACAAATTCGTACTTGCTGTAAAGTTGAAATCACAAGAAATAACGATCGTACTGTATTTTTCATTGTTGTTGTTTTGTTTTTGCTCTGAGGTGGAAACTGGATTCCATAGGATTATGTTCTCCAGAAACGTTTTTATTTATTTACTATTATGTAGTATTAAAGTGCCCCTATTATGCAATTTTAAAGTTTCTAATGATGTTTTAAAGGTCTCCTACAACAGATTAACAGTCATCCAAGGTCAGAAACACTGTAATGTCCTCATAATCTGCACTGCAGCGTCAGCTCTTTCCTCTCAGTGTCTGAAACGCTTCCATCGAGGATTCAGTCTCTCTAAGCCCCGCCTCTCTGAGAGCTGCTCTGCTGTGATTGGTCAGAGAGAAAACGCTCATTATCATATCTGAATCTCAGCTCTTGATCACAGTGATACGAACAGTGACGATGGCGTGGGTTTCACCGTATCAATCTCAGAAAACAGCGTCTCCTCGACATGAACAACACGAGCCGAACTCTCCCAGTCTCAGATACACTACAGTGTTTGAGGGCGGAGCTAAGAGACGCTGCTCAGCCAATCAGGACCACAGGCTGGCATTATGCAAATGAGCTACAAACCTACAGCAGGAAGTGAGACTGAATTACTGACGACTCGTTTCAGTTCAGAATCACTTCTTTCTTTCAGGAAGAAGTTAGACGACTCGTTTCTTTTAAACATTGCAGAGCTTTTACATTCACAAAGAGATTTAATACACACTACATGAAAGGTAATATCTGAAAAAGCGTAATAGGACAGAATATTTCATTAAGAATTTAACTAGTATAAGACAAAACTACAGTATAGCTGGTACTTGAACTTATATTTGTATCTTATTATTGACCCATCAAATGAATGGAAACCAAAACAAAGGGACGGTTTCTACAGATTGACAAACTCTATTCATTCACAGAATATGTTTAGCAATATTTATAATACAAGATGTATTGTATCATTTCTTTACTGAGAAAAGAGCACAATAATTCAATGAAAATGTTCATGTTAAATACAAACAACTCATTCAAGTCGGCAAGCCGAAGGATCCGTGCAGATCTGAGGAAATCAAATGAATTTAACCACCATAGAATGACTTATCTGGTTATGACTTATCCCTTCACAAACCACAGCTTCACATCTATCACAGATGGAAACTGAATTAACTAAACTAAATAAACTTTCATCTAAATCATATATTGCATTTAGAGCCTAAAACAGAGTTTAATTATTACATTAATGCAAACATGAGTAAAACTAGCTAAATGTTTGATGTAAAACAGTAAGACATTCACAAAAGGAAAAAAGGCTTGTTATCTTTAGGAGCTCCGACCAAAACAACACTATTTATTCTCAAGTTGTAAAGCGTTTAAAGTGTAAACTTTCATCCAAAGCTTGTTCCCGCATCGATCTCGATCATCAGTCCGAACGGGGCAAAACAGTGGTTGCAACTCATGCATTATTTATGTTATCGTCGTCCTTGGAAGAAAGCATTAAAGGTTTGGATAGTTAGAAAATCATCCTGCTGTGCCATGAAATGATAAATATTTCACACTCGCAGTCTCTCATTGTAAAGCCGCAACGGTTCTCCTTCACTTTAAAGAGAAAAACAGCATTGATGTAAATGTTAGATGACTGGAAAGAGCTTTAAAATTCAGAAGTCATTAAAGATTGCAATCACAACACAGTAGTTACAACCTCACATGCATCGTGCTTTTCTCTGCTGGAGGGAGTTGCACACACACACACACATCCCTCAAAAGAAAATTAATAAATAAATAAATATTCCATGAACTGATGGAAGGCAATGAAGTAATTAGACACTTGCTTTAATGAGCTTTTGCGGTTATATTCCTGTTTATCCAGTAATTAAGTGTAACAATCTTGTTATTATCTTTCCTATTTGTTTGCGCATGAAAATTGGGGATGATTCAGAACAATAGCACATAATTATTTTTAATTAACTGAAAACAATTGCCGAGGTATTGCACGCGTTGGTTGGAAAGTTTAGCATTAGAAAAACTATTTGAGGTTTTTTTTTATTATTAAAAAGGAACTGTGTTAATATGAGGAAATATGAATATTATCATCCTCATCACTGTGGATAGTATAGTAGTACGAGCACAAGTAGTTCAGGGCACAATCCGCATTGCAATAAAAGATATGAGAGATTTAGTCGACCTCTATATATTTACATTTTAGCCTTGTTTAGCTGGGAACACATTGTGAAATGAAATGTTAAAGGGCTCGTTGTCGACCAGGTCTTTCTTATGCTCAGTATTTTTCGAGAGTGCAGATTTTAGGGTCATAAACACGAGGAGCGTCTGGTTTCACACTAAGGAAAGCGAGCAAACGCAGTGTGTTTATTAACATGCTGTTTATGAGTGGATTCGTCTGCTTATACCACAACTATAGACGTGTTCAGTCAGGGTTATTGTCGTTAAAGTAACACCAGGGAACTTTTGCTGTCGGGGTGGGGTCCCCCTACAGTTGGGAAACAGTATTGTCCTCTAGACCTCTACTACTGTCGTAAACTCTGTCATCCTACATGCACGTGCAATTGTCAGCATGTCATATGAATATAATTTCATGGGTTTTATTTTTTTCTAACGACAAATGATCGGGATGATCACGTTTACAAGCCAGCGTCATTATAGCCTAGTCTATTGGTTACCGTTTTACTGGATCTATATGATACTTCAATGCAATGTTTGAGTGGTAGATAATAACCATATATCGGCGATATTATAATATCAAGCTACCATAAATGAATCTGCAAATTTTACAAATCGATTTGCATTATAGCTTAAGGCAAGACAAATAAACAAATATCACAGACATGTTAGGTATCCTAAAATATGATTTTGTACATCTTATATATTTACTTGCAAGAATGTAGCCCCTACCAAACTTGTGCACGCCGTTTAGACACAGGCTTTCATTTGATTTTTGATTTTTTTTTTTTTGCCAAGTCCGCATCGGTCGGGCACCCCTCCTCCTCCTTCAGCTCACGCCAGCGAGAAAATGCTGGCCCAATGTTGATCCTCGTTCTGCCTTTAACGCGATCACTTTCTCTTTTTCTCTTTTTGCTTTGCTCCGATAAAACCTTTGCTTTCTTGTTTTTCTGTGCTGCTTCGGCCATGACTATAACATTTGGCTCGCACTTCAGATTTTAATGAAGTGGGGGTGGTGGTGGAAGTGGCGTATATGCCGTAAAGCAGTCGAATTGTGTAGTTCTCTTTGTTCGCCGGTTACTACCCGAAACCCGAAGTTTAAAAGTACGATTAAAAACGCTACAGACCCCGTCAGGCTATGGCAGACGTGTCATTCAACCCATTGTAAGTCGATGTACCATCACAAGAGACTTGGAAATATATTATGAAGGTTGAAAAGTTACCTGGTGTTACTTTAACTAAACTACAATTATAAAGAAAAAGTATTTATATATATAAACTTACTCTATTTCAGTTAAAGGGATCATATGATGCTATTTTCAAAGATCATCATTTTGTGTATTTGGTGTAATAGAATATGTTCAAAAATTGCATTATTTTCACATACTGTACATTACTGTAGCTCCTCTATACCCAGTATGTGTTGATCCTGGGACAGAGGTGAGGAAACGTCTACACACACACACACACACACACACAAACAAACTCTCTCACACACACATACACACACACGCGCGTGGCCTTGGTGTGTGTTGATCCTGGGACAGAGGTGAGGAGGAAACGTCTGCTCAGACAAATGAGGCCTAGTGAAATCATGAGCTCAAACCCCTGCGGATCTCTCTGTCTGTCACCACACACACACACACACACACACACACACACACACACACAGCATCACCAGGTGTGGCTATCACATCACCATGGTAACTGCTCTCCATCCTCTCAGCTCTGTCCTCAACGACATGATTTTCCTCCATCATTGTGTTGTTGCTCATCTTCACTGACCTAGATGTGGATCAGACTCAGTGAGTGTGTGTGTGTGTGTGTGTGTGTGTGTGTGTGTGTGTGTGTGTGTGTGTGTGTGTGTGTGTGTGTGTGTGTGTGTGTGTGTGTGTGTGTGTGTGTGTGTGTGAGTGAGTGTGCAGGTGATCGGGTCGCTCGTCCTTCTTCAAACCTTCGGAGAGAGAGAGCTCATTAGCAAATTTCCATAATGCATGTGCGCCACCTCTGTTTAGAGAGCCTTTTTTGTTATTATAATTTTTATTTGTGTACACGGCCTCTGTTTGTTTATTTATGAGGCATTTCCAATTGGCCTCAGCGCCTCGTATTAAAATCCCACTCTTGGATTAAGTCATTATAATAGGAATAAGGGCTTGTGAGAGCAGCTAATCACATCATCTGGATCCCGTCCCGTATGTGTTCTCCAAGTGAGGATAGACATGTTATTTGTTAGTGAAATTATAACAAGTAATTATTCCGTCCGTCGTCCACACGGGACCCGTGAACTAGAACAGGACAGGGAAAGACTTGTGTGGCTTAATATAACATCAATTATGTCTGAAATATGTAGTAGAAAACCATGAAATATTTACAATATTGTACAGTTATTTTTCAACTGTTTACACACATTTTCAAAACTTTGCCTCTTTTTTTCCCCAAAAATGCACACATAAATCCAAGAATTGCACACAGAATGTAAAATGCATCACAACTCTGGCTAAATGAAGCACTGCATTCAGAATATCACAAACATCTCAAAAGCAAACATTTGTCTTACGTTTCAAACACTTTTGCCATAATATTATATTTCTGGATATATCATATACACACAGTTATTCAAAACCTAAAGCTCTTCTTTCATGAGCTCCTGTTTTTGTACAAGTAATTGAGATGTTGAAAAATTCACGGTAAACACGAAAGCAAGATTGAAACCAAACTATTTATATTTTTACTGTAAGCATTAGTGGTGGTGAATACAGTATTACACAGTCCGAAAACCCTATAACTCGAACTTTGACCTTTTATAGGCCCATTCTAAAGCACTGATTGCTTGGTGTTCAGTAACGCAATGAGTGTGTGTGTGTGTGTGTGTGTGTGTGTGTGTGTGTGTGTGTGTGTGTGTGTGTGTGTGTGTGTGTGTGTGTGTGTGTGTGTGTGTGTGTGTGTGTGTGTGTGTGTGAGTGAGGAGTGTGAGGAGTGTGTGTGAGTCTCTGATGAATTACTGTGGTGTTTTGATAGGTTGTGTTTTAAACAGGAAATCGAGAGACTTCCTGTTAGATTGTTGTGTTACAGAGAAGTGTGTGTTGTGGTTTGCAAAAAGTTTTTGATGAAATTGAAAACTGAGTCGAAGGCTGAGAATTATTGTATGGTTTTGCAGATTTGGTGTTTGTTTTTGGTGTTTAAATGTCATCAGGTTTCAGAAATTGTGTGACAAGTAAGGATTTAGTGTGTAAGTAAGTTCTAATATATACACTCACCTAAAGGATTATTAGGAATACCAGTTCAATTTCTCATTAATGCAATTATCTAATCAACCAATCACATGGCAGTTGCTTCAATGCATTTAGGGGTGTGGTCCTGGTCAAGACAATCTCCTGAACTCCAAACTGAATGTCAGAATGGGAAAGAAAGGTGATTTAAGCAATTTTGAGCGTGGCATGGTTGTTGGTGCCAGACGGGCCGGTCTGAGTATTTCACAATCTGCTCAGTTACTGGGATTTTCACGCACAACCATTTCTAGGGTTTACAAAGAATGGTGTGAAAAGGGGAAAACATCCAGTATGCGGCAGTCCTGTGGGCGAAAATGCCTTGTTGATGCTAGAGGTCAGAGGAGAATGAGCCGACTGATTCAAGCCGATAGAAGAGCAACTTTGACTGAAATAACCACTCGTTACAACCGAGGTATGCAGCAAAGCATTTGTGAAGCCACAACACGCACAACCTTGAGGCGGATGGGCTACAACAGCAGAAGACCCCACCGGGTACCACTCATCTCCACTACAAATAGGAAAAAGAGGCTATAATTTGCAAGAGCTCACCAAAATTGGACAGTTGAAGACTGGAGAAATGTTGCCTGGTCTGATGAGTCTCGATTTCTGTTGAGACATTCAGATGGTAGAGTCAGAATTTGGCGTAAACAGAATGAGATCATGGATCCATCATGCCTTGTTACCACTGTGCAGGCTGGTGGTGGTGGTGTAATGGTGTGGGGGATGTTTTCTTGGCACACTTTAGGCCCCTTAGTGCCAATTGGGCATCGTTTAAATGCCACGGCCTACCTGAGCATTGTTTCTGACCATGTCCATCCCTTTATGGCCACCATGTACCCATCCTCTGATGGCTACTTCCAGCAGGATAATGCACCATGTCACAAAGCTCCAATCATTTCAAATTGGTTTCTTGAACATGACAATGAGTTCACTGTACTAAAATGGCCCCCACAGTCACCAGATCTCAACCCAATAGAGCATCTTTGGGATGTGGTGGAACGGGAGCTTCGTGCCCTGGATGTGCATCCCACAAATCTCCATCAACTGCAAGATGCTATCCTATCAATATGGGCCAACATTTCTAAAGAATGCTTTCAGCACCTTGTTGAATCAATGCCACGTAGAATTAAGGCAGTTCTGAAGGCGAAAGGGGGTCAAACACAGTATTAGTGTGGTGTTCCTAATAATCCTTTAGGTGAGTGTATTTTGGCCATTTTGCGCAGTGATTACATCAAATGGACTCTGAGAATTGACCAGTTGCAATTTTTACTGCAAAACAACTCGGAAAATAAAATCCTGATTCGATGCCACATTGCAAGTGTGTATCCCCGGGGTTCCCTTTAACCCTTAATCTGAGGCGCACAGACACAGATCTGCTCACCGAACTACACATGTTCTGTTAAACTCAGCGGAGAGAGACGTAATTGTGCCTTGAGCGGCTCTGAATAAAGTGCAGGGTTGGTGGCAGCGCAAGCGTCTATTTAAAGAGTCAGAGGCCTGTTATTGTACCTGTTCTCTCCTTCACTTAATTACATAGAGAGGACAGTGTGTTCCTGCTAACATGGCATTAAGAGCTCAGACGTCTCAGTCAGATGCATATCACATCATCATCATCATCATAAACTCATAACGTATGCAGCGTTTAATGTGCAACAGTAACACATGATCAATGCATTTCATGATAAAACATGACGGGACACAGCGCTGGGTCAGGACCAGTGAGATCATTTAATAACTGCATCCTTTCCAGGTATCATCCAAAACTTTTTGTTGGGAAAAAAATCTATATTGCAAATTATATATTTTTAGTTATATTAAAATGGTAAAATATTGAATAATACATTTAAATTCACATTATTATTACAATTGTAAATTTAAGTTTATTTAAATATGTACATTTTTAGTTGGGGACAGTGAAAATGTTGCTTGAGCAAGTACAAATCTGAATTTCTGATCCAATCAATGTTCAGCATCATAACTCCAGTCTTCAGTGAAATCAAATAAAATGAAAAAAAAGTTAAAAAGAACAGCATTTTTTCAAAATAGAAATATTTTCTAACGATATAAATCCTTATCACTTCTTAGTAATTTAACATCCTTGCTAAATAAAACTATTGATTTCTTTCAAAAAAGGTGGTGTATAATGTTACAAAAAAATTATATTGTAAATGAATGCTTTTCTTTTACAACTTTTTATTCATCAAGGAATCCTGGAAAAAACGATCATATTAGAGTGATTTCTGAAGGATCATGTGACACTGAAGACTGGAGTAATGATGCTGAAAATTCAGCTTTGATCACAGGAATAAATTACACTTTACTGTATATTCACATAGAAAACAGCTGATTTAAATAGTAATAATTTTTCACAGTCGGTTATGTATTAAGTGAATGTCAACAGTTGAGAAAGCAAATGCATGTGTACAGTATCAGTATATTAGATGCATTATATCTTAAAGTGACAGCAGCCTAATATTATAATATTCCCGCTGATGTCTGTGTTTTTAATGTTAATCAAACAGCAAATGATAAAGAAAAAATCACCCACTACTCTTGCCTAAATAGCTTTTGTAACTTCAATAAGGTTTAAATCTATGTTTAATTTATACAGTGCAGTCTTATTTTTAAATTTGATTACATTATTAAATTTCTGTACCTGAAAATGTTGGTATCATAAAAGCCTGTTTTTGCTAAAACAGTTAAAAAAAATATTTACATTTTCTTAAGTTAAATTGTGGCATAAAGCTAGTTTTAAGCTTTATTTAATAATTTTGTTGAGGCCAGTTGAAATGTTGGCAAAGCAAATTGAATATTACTGTCCCGACCGAAATGTGAGTTTAAACAATAATAACCTGATCAGACTGCTGTATGAAAGCAGCCTGACGCCTGATTCGCCGCTGTTGTTTGATTATGATCTCGTTCATAGCGTTATGATGCTCATAAACCTTTCTGTGCAGTTACTCAAACCGCAGTCACTAAATAAAACTAAAAGTTGACAATATCGGGTCAGTTTTGCATTGCATTAAGAGAAAGGATCCACAGGATTAGTTTTATTCCAATGCCACAGACAGTGCTATCAGCCTAATTGAGCAATTAAAATTCAGCACTAATTACACAGCAAATAACGGCTTGCGAAGAGCATCCTTCTGGTGATTTTAAAGGTGTTTGTTATTTATTTATACATCTATTTATCACCTCAACAAGAACGCCGTCTTTGTCCTTTAAGAAGCCTTTTAGAAATCATCTCAGTTACACTTTATTTTAAGGTGTCAGTGTTACAGTGTAATTATATATCTACTCTACAGCTTTCGGACAATATGTACTATCAATTAAGGGGACAGAGATCTGGAACAAATTACCGGTTGCTGTGAGAGAAAGCCCGACCTTCCCCTGTTTTAAGAATCAACTTAAAGAATGGCTTAAAACAAATCAAATATGTGCCCACTAATGATAATTGTTTTAATTTAGATAAATAGATACGGTTCATTGTATTACTTTATAAGTGTATGTATGTATGTATACCAAACTAGATCTAGCATTTTGCAGCATCTAATAGCACTTGAAGAATTTGATATAGCACTTAATGCACTTTAAGTAGCACTTTACTATGTATGTGTATTTTGCATGTGCCCGTCATGTATGATTATGCCATATTAGATGCCCTGTTTACCAATCTGTGTCATTTCGTATAGGTTGTTGTTAATCGTTTTTTTTTTTTTTAAATGTCGATTCATGTTTAAATTAAATGTTTAGCTGTGTTATTGGGTAATGTTTGATGACCTCACATGGGACTACAAATGTAAAATAGCCTGGGGGCTAATTTTGGCATATGTACATTGCTAAAAACTATGTTCATTCATATGCATTGTCCCTTTTAAATAAATAAATAAATAAACTCTAAAAAAAATGCTGGGTTGTTTAACCCCAACTTTGGGTCAAATATGGACAAACCCAGCCATTGGGTTAAATTTTTTAATTACATTTTTAACCCAACGTTTGGGTTTGTCCGTATTTGACCCAAAATTGGGTTAAAACAACCCAGCATTTTTTTAGAGTGTAAGTACTGAGTAATAATAAGCAACTGTATGTACTTACTATAGGGTTAGGGTAGGATTAGGGTTTGGTTGAGGGTTAGTTGCATGTAATTATGCATAATTTACTGTTATTACTATGGTAAGTAGATGTAACAAGGACACTGTAAAATAAAGCGTTACTTATAGTTTTGGGTTAGTTGTATGTAATTATGCAAAATTTTAGTTGTTACTACATGTAACGTAACAATAAAGTGTTACCATTATTAACTACCTAAAGAAAAAAGTGTACAAATTTAGTGAATAAAGTGTTTCCGATGTGTTTCACATGCAGGCGAACAGAAGACTGGAGAACGGAGAACAGTGTCGTTCTCCTGGGAGGAACAGAAGCACATCCTCTCGTCTTCGGGAAAGCTGCGGATAATGTTTGGATTTGGCCCCTGTTTGCTGGAAAAGTTGCCGAGCAGAAGTGTGTGTGAAGCTTGTGAGGAGCATCTGAACTCATTCAATAGCAGAAGTGGATGATTCTTGAATATGTGCATGAAACACACAGCAGCCGCACGGACCATACACACCGTAAGGACTGCGTTTGCATGTGATATCTTACAATCATCAGATCATGGACTTAATCACAGATGCAAACCTCTTTACCTTCAATTTACATGCATTTCATTATTCTCATTTTTCACTTCACATTTATTTGTATTGCGCTTTTCACAACACACACCGTTTCAAAGCAGCTTTACAGAAATGCACGAGTCAACATTACAATGATGTTATCAGAGGAAACTGTCTAAGTTATGTATTTCAGAAATGTACATAAAAATATTAATTTAATATGTAATAATGTAATAATTTGAGGCAGAAACAATGAGCTCATTGAAGTAATGAATACTTGTTTGTTAACAAATGATTGTGAGATATAGAAAATTGTAGCATTGGTGCATGTTGCGTTTTATTCGCTGTGAATCGTGGATATTTTACTGCCATTGCTGGACAACACACACGAGGAACTCAAAAACCGACAGGGGAACACCTACGAGGAAGCAAAACCGACAGGGGAAATATACATTCATTTCTGTTAACAAGCATTCAAGACATAATCAATCACTGATGACACATCCAATATATATATATGCATATAAATAAAATGAACTATTTGCTATATTATTATAACACTACCGTTCAGAAGTTTGGCAATCAGTAAGATGTTTTAATGTTTTTGAAAGTCAGTAAAATTGTGAAATATTATTGCAATGTAAAACAGCAAAAACTATGTGAATATCTAGTAAAGTGTAATTTATTCCTGTGATCAAAGCTGAATTTCCAGCATCATTACTCCAGTCTTCAGTGTCACATGATCCTTCAGAAATCACTCTAATATGAGGATCTGATCAAGAAACATTTATGATTATCAAAATCCAGGTGGGACGTTTAACAAAAGTAACGTCGCTTTATGGTGGAATTTAATCAGAATCAAATCAAACTAAACAATAATGTAATAGTTAATGAGTAATAGAAATGAGTTAATACATCCATAAATATAATGAGAAATTACGATACGATGTCATTTGATAGTACTTTGTCAGACAAAGTTGAAAATGTTCTTGCAACATAGTATCTATGTTCAATATTTCTCAAACAAGCCATATAAAAAAAGAAAAAAAATTCAGAGTTTGAGAAACTAGCAGAAAACCGCTGGATTTTGAAAGTATCCACCAGAGAAACCCCTCCGAAATGAGCGAGTCAACCGGGCGCGCGCGTGTGGGCGGCTCCTGTAGCAGCGGCGGTGGTTGCCATGGCAGCAAGGGTTCCCAGCCAATCAGTGCATTCGCTCCGAATGGAAAGAGTAGCTGTGTTTATTGCAGCCCTGAGACGACTACAGACACTTGCTTTTTATATTCTCCTTTTCAGAGTACTTACATTTTAGATATGTATTGGTATAATACACTCACCTAAAGGATTATTAGGAACACCTGTTGAATTTCTCATTAATGCAATTATCTAATCAACCAATCACATGGCAGTTGCTTCAATGCATTTAGGGGTGTGGTCCTGGTCAAGACAATCTCCTGAACTCCAAACTGAATGTCAGAATGGGAAAGAAAGGTGATTTAAGCAATTTTGAGCGTGGCATGGTTGTTGGTGCCAGACGGGCCGGTCTGAGTATTTCACAATCTGCTCAGTTACTGGGATTTTCACGCACAACCATTTCTAGGGTTTACAAAGAATGGTGTGAAAAGGGAAAAACATCCAGTATGCGGCAGTCCTGTGGGCGAAAATGCCTTGTTGATGCTAGAGGTCAGAGGAGAATGGGCCGACTGATTCAAGCTGATAGAAGAGCAACTTTGACTGAAATAACCACTCGTTACAACCGAGGTATGCAGCAAAGCATTTGTGAAGCAACATGACATCATGACTTTGCGTAAACATACACGCCACTTTCAAGTCAAGTGGCGTGTTATCTATACGCATTTTGAGCTATCCGCGTGTATGTTCACGCCGAAATCTTTTGCGTGTATGTCTACGCCATTAAATGTCCGAGTGATTCCGCGTGTATGTGTACGCCGTTAAATGTCCGAGCGAAACGAAGCAAAATCTATATCTACATCTGTGGAGCGATATTTCTTTTCCTAGGATGGTAGGAGAAGACTCATAAATGGTATTAACCCCAGTGACGGGTAGGTTTAGGGACGGGGTTGGGGTAGGTCATATATCTATATATACATAATACAGTAATATAACGTTAAGTCAAAGGCGTTGATAAACATGCTGAAAAGCGATTATGCGTGTTGATAGCACGCCAAAAATGGAAATACGAATTGGCGTGTCATACATACGCCATTTCATGAGATCAGTCTGTGTGAAGCCACAACACGCACAACCTTGAGGCGGATGGGCTACAACAGCAGAAGACTCCATCGGGTACCACTCATCTCCACTACAAATAGGAAAAAGAGTCTACAATTTGCAAGAGCTCACCAAAATTGGACAGTTGAAGACTGGAGAAATGTTGCCTGGTCTGATGAGTCTCGATTTCTGTTGAGACATTCAGATGGTAGAGTCAGAATTTGGCGTAAACAGAATGAGAACATGGATCCATCATGCCTTGTTACCACTGTGCAGGCTGGTGGTGGTGGTGTAATGGTGTGGGGGATGTTTTCTTGGCACACTTTAGGCCCCTTAGTGCCAATTGGGCATCGTTTAAATGCCACGGCCTACCTGAGCATTGTTTCTGACCATGTCCATCCCTTTATGGCCACCATGTACCCATCCTCTGATGGCTACTTCCAGCAGGATAATGCACCATGTCACAAAGCTCGAATCATTTCAAATTGGTTTCTTGAACATGACAATGAGTTCACTGTACTAAAATGGCCCCCACAGTCACCAGATCTCAACCCAATAGAGCATCTTTGGGATGTGGTGGAACGGGAGCTTCGTGCCCTGGATGTGCATCCCACAAATCTCCATCAACTGCAAGATGCTATCCTATCAACATGGGCCAACATTTCTAAAGAATGCTTTCAGCACCTTGTTGAATCAATGCCACGTAGAATTAAGGCAGTTCTGAAGGCGAAAGGGGGTCAAACACAGTATTAGTGTGGTGTTCCTAATAATCCTTTAGGTGAGTGTATAAAGACAGTTTAAACAAAATTGGGAAAAACGTGTTTTAGAAACTACCCTGCCTTTAACATGTAACAAAGCAAAGCATAACGGTTTGGACTCGCTGAAACTGCGCGTTTCATGCCTGTAAATGTGTTGGTCTCCCTGAGAGCGAGAGATAGAGCCTATTGTGTGTGAAGCCTGAAGCCCTGCGCATCAAACACGGCCACAGTGACCGCAGTCGCGCACAATCAAACTGCAGAGAGCAGCAAAAACCTGTGCTTTCTCCTGAATATGAATTATAGGATACATGAGGGTTTAGCTCACATTCCGGCAGGATCTCGCAGTAATTAATCACATTGTTTATCTTTCCGGCTGTTATTCCAGTCTCTCGCAGCCTGGCCGTTCTGCACACACTGTTTCAAGAGAAGAGCCGCCCTGCCATGCATTCTTATTAGCCCAGTAAAAATAGCCTGAGAGAGATGACCATGTGTAAACCAAGTGTAAACGTACACTTCTGTTTGCCATGTTCAATTACCTTGGGGAGAACGAAACACCGGCGTGTTCATGATATGCGCTGCGCTTCCCTTAATAACTGGCTTCACTGCTGATGGAAATACCTCACATCACAAGAAATCCACTCATATTTTATTAAGGTGTCGTTTGGTTTCAGGCGAGGAGGTGTGTAATATCACCAGATCCGTCAATGCTTTGATTTGCTATTTGAAATCTGCCATCTTTGCTCATCGGAGCTCGTTTTGCTGCCAGGTTTTTTTGAGCCAATCACCTCAGTCGCATTTGACATGTGACCAATCACTCTGGAGCCGCAGGAAAAAGACGCCAATAGTCACGAAGTTTTCCCTGGCGTCAATATAAGCTGTGAAGTGAACTAGGCAGACCGGGAAAATAAAAGTTCACTTTATCATTTTAAATATAATCAATCTAACATATCCACTATATAGAGTATATATTGTTCAAATTAATTATTTGCAATAATATTTTAAATACATCAGCAAAGTTTGGGGTCGGTAAAACTTTTAGAAAGAAGTCTCTTTTGCTCAGAAATGCTGCACTTATTAGATAAAATAAATACAGTAAAAAATGTGAAATATTATTCTAATGTAAAACATCTGTTTTTTATGTGAATATATAGTAAAGTGTAATTTATTCCTGTGATCAAAGCTGAATTTTCAGCATCATTACTCCAGTCTTCAGTGTCACATGATCCTTGAGAAATCACTCTAATATGAGGATCTGATGCTCAAGAAAAAAATATATTATTATCAATGTTGCCACTTTTGATCAATTTAATGCATCCTTGATGAAAAAGAAATATTTTTAGAAAAAAAAAAAAACGTCTTACTGACCCAAAACTTTGCAAAATAAATAATACAAGCAAATTAGATGTAATCATAGCTAAAAGTCACACCGAACTCTTCGAATATAAAACATAAAATGTTTGCAATAACATTTGCAGGGAGCCTGTTTCCATCACAGCAGACAATTAACCTGTCCACCTCTAATGGCTATAAAAAGCCCCTGTATTTATATGAATTTATGGATATTTAATTGGATGTGTGTTTCAATTTCATTAAAGGCAGCTGCTCTGTTTTGAGCGATATATCCAATTTTGAGCTGTCAGTGTAACTTTCAGGCTGGAGGATAATGTGTTGATACTGCCATCGAAAGAAAGAAAGAAAGAAAGAAAGAAAGAAAGAAAGAAAGAAAGAAAGAAAGAAAGAAAGAAAGAAAGAAAGAAAGAAAGAAAGAAAGAAAGAAAGAAAGAAAGAAAGAAAGAAAGAAAGAAAGAAAGAAAGAAAGAAAGAAAGAAAGAAAGAAAGAAAGATTTTTTTCAAGCATCTTTATTTATCTTTATTTATCTTAATCTTTATTTATCAAAAAGATTACTGGCATAAAAACAATATACTTTGTTACAAAAAATAAATTTTTCCCCCTTTTTTAACCCATTTTATACAAAAAGTGCAAAATCAAAATTGTCAATGACAGAACACAAAGCTCTTCTGTGACACCATATTCCTTCAAAAACATTTAGAGAATCCATAACTTCATAAAAACAAAAATCAATTGCAAGCCTTGATTTGATCATAGCTGCAAACACACTTTCAACACTGTATTCACTTTTCTGTTCAATTGTATCTCTTCTGCTAATATAAATGGCCATTTTGCCTTTACCCAAAATAAAATTCAACAAATGACACTCATACTTTCGCTTTTGAACATTTCTAAAACCCAAAATAAAAGTTTGCACAGAAAACTTCTCATTAAACCAATTAAAAAGATTCTGTAAACCATCAAATAAAGGCTTAAGCCTTGAACAATACAACAACAGTCTCTCTCTGGAAACTAAAAGGACATTCTTTACACTGTATAAAATAAAACATAATTTTTACGGTAAAATACCGGCAGCTGTGGTTGCCAGAACTTTACCGTCTAAAATACTGTATGGTAGCAACGTTATTGGTTTTACAGACTTAACTTAAAATTTACAGTAATAAACCGTATTTCATTATCTGTTATAATATTAATTTACCAACATATTGAAGTATTAATATCTGTTTTGTACCATTGTTATACACTGAAAATCACCATGGTAACACAAATGAAATTTAAAAAATGCATTTAACAACATTACATGTAACATAAAACCCTGATGTACATAACCGATTAGAAAAAAAACTAAGAAAACTATGAAGAAACAGAGTTATTTCAACAAAAATGCATCAAATGTGAAGTGTCACGCAGGGAATTGTGTGAATGTCAATTTACAGTTTTTCACTGTAAATTATACGAGTTGTTCTTTTTCACTTCCAAAAACTGTAAATCAAACGGTATTTTACAGTAAAATTACATTAAATGTAGATCTATCACAGTTATTTACCATATATAGTAAGGAAACTTTCTGTTAACCTATTAACAGTTTTGCACTGTAGCATTTTTACAGTCTTTTACCGTTAAAATCTCGATCATGTTTTACAGTGTACCAACATCTGGATTAAGAACAGAAATAAAAGCATTAACAGCAAAAATGCCATGCAGAGCTCGCCATTGTACATCTCTGTCTCTTTTAGCTGTTAGCTCTTTTAAAGAGAGAGAGAGAGAGAGAGAGAGAGAGAGAGAGAGAGAGAGAGAGAGAGAGAGAGAGAGAGAGAGAGAGAGAGAGAGAGAGAGAGAGAGAGAGAGAGAGAGAGAGAGAGAGAGAGAGAGAGAAAATGGGCAGCGTAAACAAGCGCATAAATAAAACTCAGAAATGAAGATAAATATGAGAGGAACTTTGACTCCGTCCTGCATGTCTTATTTTCCCTTGAGCCGAATCATGTTCTGCTTTTGATGTAGGGGGAAAAACGAAACAGCATGATTGATTTGATTATTATGTGCTGATGCTCGAGCTGAAATATTACTGAGAACATTTTTTTTTTTTTTGTGATCAGATATTCATGCAGAAGTAAACACAGCTTTTCCTTTTCAGAAAAACAAGCTCACCTGATCATTACATCCCTCTGCTTCTTCATCCTCGGGCTAATTTCTCATTTCTGCCTTATCTCACCTTCTGGAAACCTGCGGCCATCCGTAAAAGGCTTTTAGGACGAGCTGTGAAATTGAAATGCGAGCTGAAGATAACTAGAGCCACATTAGGAGCCGAAAACACTTTAACCTTCGCCTCAAAATACAAAAAGAAGAAGAATGTCCCGACACACTTGTGTGAATCACTAATGATCTCGACCTCAAAACATGGATTCTGATCTCATCCAGGGGTGTGTGTCCCGAAAGCATCGTTAGCCAACTTCACAAGTTCCGTCGTTATCAGCAGTTCAGCGAGTCGGTGTTTCCCGAAACCATCGTTCCGACGAACATTCGCAAACAGCATCGCAGAGGTGTGTGTGTGAGCGACAGCATCGCAGAGTTGTGTGTGTGAGCGACAGATCTCGACCTGTGGTTAGAAGCAGAGTCTCTAGTTTGCATGACATGTGGACTCAATAAATCCTAAACACTTTTTCCATTGGGCTCTGTTACTCAGAGACGGTTTGGATTAGAGAAAGCAATTGTTTATACAATAAACGTACATCTGTATGTTAATAGTCAAAACCATTTAAAGATAATTACAGAATCTACAGTTTTCACAATTCGCATTTGAATGTAAGGAGTCAGATGTTGCAACTGACCCCGGGCCCGGAGACAGTTGCAACATGTTACAAATACAATATATTTCAGTGTTAGCAAAATTATTATTATCAAAAATGTAAGTTATAATAATATTACAGTGTTATTTATTCATCAGCTTTGATTAGATGACAATTATAGATTTGTCTAGATGAGTAGGCCTTATGTGCAGATGTCAAATATTCAAATTGATATAAAATACAGTAAATACAGTAAAATACAGCTTTTAGTGACATAGGAAGAATGGAACAATTTGTGAGGCAATTAACTGCTATTAGCCTGTTGTCATGTAAAGCATTTTTTTAAACTATATTTTATATTATCATTTTTCATTGTTATGCATGCTCACAGACATCTGCACACGCATGTTCACACACACACATAAACATAAACCTCCTGTCCTTGCTCCAACTTGATGAACTATATTATATTTAAGTAAAAACTTGACAAAGTTATAAAAAAAAAAGTGACGCCATATGACATTTCGTCGAAATCTTACGCACATGGCATCCTTTAGCGTCACTATAACACACACTGTTATGGGTAGGTTTAGGTCTGGGGTAGGGTACGGTTATGACGCCTTGGGATCTGCATCTCATATTGACGCTAAACGATGCCATGTGCGTAAGATTTCAACGAAATGTCCAAAGCGTCACATGTATGACGCCAAAGGATGAGAACGGGCTGTCTGTTTTTATATTTATGCATTGTACGTTGCAACGTTCCAACTGTCCCCGTTCCTGTAAGCCATGATAAAAGTTCATGTGCTAGCTAAACAATTGACCTTGATGCATGCTAACCATACGAGCTTAAAGTTAACATATCACTCATTTAAACCATATAAGTTTGGGCTAAATCACAAACACAGTGACAACAGTTTAACAAAAATAAAGCTCAAAAAAAGAAATACTTTCAAACTGTTTTTCTTCAATAAATCCTGGAGCAGTTCAGGAATCTCCTTGATTTTTCTCTGACATGAAAAATGGCATGTTGCAACTGTCCCCGGTCTCCTACATACAAATGTCATTTACGACTTTTAGTTTTTCAAGAGATTTAAAGCGTCGTTTGTGAAAAGTGCGCATGTGTGAACGAGCTCTAGTGCGTGAGAACGAGACTAAAGTGAATCTGGAAATAATGCGAAATAACTGAGAAAAAATTAGAAATAGTCCTCAGATGCATGTCTGTGATTTATAGCAAAACATCTAGCGTTAATTCGATCTCAACAGATTCATTAAAAGTAGTTATTACTCCACCACGTGCGTGACATCATTAACCATCGTGGTTGAACGAACAATTTGCGACAATACGGTTTGGGGAAACAGTCGTGACTAGTGGATTTCTTCAACGATGCATCGCACTATTGTAGTGAAGCAGAGAGTTACGGCACTGTACGGGAAACACATCCTAGAACGACAGAGACCTTTTTATTTGTGTTTGTTTTATTCTTTACACGTTTGTGCCACACACGCGTCTGCAGAGAGCCGGCTTGGCTTGATCCCCACGGTGAGGTTTGGCAGAGGAAAAAACCCAACAGAAACGGAGAACTCAGCGGGGAATTCACACGACACATGCAACAATTACAGTGGGCTCTTTGAGGGAGCGACGCTCTCGTCCTCCTCCCTCTCGCCCCCCAGAGAGAACATCTGTCCCAGCGCTGGAGATCTCACACGCCACGTTAGCTTCAATCATTCACAGGTCTGTGCAAAAATAAATAGACAAAAAAAAAAAAGTAGACTTAAATGACATTCTCTGCATAATCCACTAGGCTTGTTTAACGTTCATGCAAACAAAAGAAAGAGATGAGTATATGTTGTTTGAGCATTAAACAGTGCGTTCTGTTCTGTCGGGTCTATTGAACTTCCAATATCAAACGAAAGCAGCACAAACAGCTCTATGTTTAATTAATGACGGCAGTATTTAGAGTACAATTAGCCATTTGTGTTAGTCAAAGTCTCCAGATACTAAATTCAATAGACTAATTTATGCATGCATTTGCAAATATTTGTTGCATCTCAGCAAAGTGTGCAGAGAAATGTACACTTGAGTCTGTATACGCATTTCAACAGCAGTTTTGAGTGTTTTGGAAACTCTCCGCTCGAGCGTCGACCTCGCGTGTGCGATCACACCTCCGATCCAGATGACCCAATCTGCTGGCAAGAGTTCAAACTTGTAATTTCATGTAATTAATTCTAATCTAATGTCCCAGGGAAGTGAGAGGTAAATTGGACATCTCTAGCCGTATAGTAAATGTTCTCATTCTCGAATAACCTGCGACTGTGGCAGTTCGGTAATGAGGATTGTTAAAGTGCGAACGAGTCCTGGGCCAGCCAGCGATAAACACACACAGTTTCCATGTGGCAAACGTCCCCACAACACACATCGCCGTAATTACTTCTCAAACTGCCAACGCCAACTAGTATTCAGTTCTGCGTCTGACTGTTTGTTTCGCCATTCACAATGAAGCTGCTTTTATTATCGCAGGTTAAACCACCAGAGCTCAGCTTTCAGACCACACAAATCCTGAAACTGACCTGATATCTTGTGATGTAAACCAGAAAGAGCTTGTTAAAGGGATAGTTCACCCAAAAATTAAAATTCTGTCAGTAATGACTCTCCCTCATGATGTTCAACCCCGTAAGACTGTCGTTCATCTTCGGGACACAAATGAAGATATTTGTGATTAAATCTGAGAGCTGGATCACTCCTCCATAGGCTTCTAAGGGATTGAAACTGGCCGGCCCAGAAAAGTTATTAAAGACATCGTTAAAATAGTCCGAGTGACTACAGCGGCTCAACCTTAAGATTATCCAGCGACGAGAATACTTTCTGTGCGCAACAAACAAACAACAATAACGACTTTATTCAACTCTTCATGTTCTTCTCTGTGGGCCGTGATATTTCACGTAGTGAAACTACGCAAAGCTTCTTGGTTGTACGTTACACAACACACACATGACCAGCGTTGGCCAATAGTGAGCCTGCGTGTGACGTACCTAGAAGCTTTGCGCAATATCACTAAGTGAAATATCACATGTGATGTCACAAGATGCCAGCCTAAACAGGACACAGCGCTCAATCATACCGTTATAGTTATGATTTTGTCCATCACAGTTCGGTACAGGCGTCAGGACCTGTGTGTGTGTGTGTGTGTGTGTGTGTGTGTGTGTGTGTGTGTGTGTGTGTGTGTGTGTGTGTGTGTGTGTGTGTGTGTGTGTGTGTGTGTGTGTGTGTGTGTGTGTGTGTGTGTGTGTGTGACGGAGGGATTCCTGCCGCTGTTTCGATTCCTTTACAGATTTTATAAGCTCTTCACGAGTTCTCAGCTGGTCAAGATACCGTGTACGCTACACAGCTTCCATGGTTTTGTTAAAAATGACTTTGGCTTGCTTAGTTGGGGACACTTAATATTCAACAATACTATTGAGACTGACAAGAGCAGCAGAATGAAAAGTGCATTACACTGTGGTAATGTCAAGGATGAAGCGTCCGTCTACATGAGAAGATCAAGAATGTGCTAAAGCTGAATTTAATATTCAACAATATTACTGATCTCCTGCATTGACAGCATTATATGAGAACTGAGCTGAGCTGGACGATGACATCACGGTTTTCTCCAGAGCGGCTGAATATATATATAAATTAACTAAATTAATAACTTTTTTACAACAAAAATTAACCATCATTGAACTTACGTAAGATGGACTGTGACGCTATTTTCTTCTAGATCTGCTGTACAGAAGAAACAAACTTTGTTGCATTATTTTCCAATCACTGTAAAGCTGCTTTGACACAATCTGTACTGAAAAACGCGCCATATAAATAAAGACTTGACTTGAACGCTAAGCGAACCAGGACTATACGTATCATTTTCTGTTTTTGGTCCGAACCAAAAGAACCAAGAGAACTGAACTACAGGTGTGATCACACTTACTGAGTTTGTCCGTTGTCCAGGTTTAAATGCAAACCAATAACCCTTCATCATAAGTAAAGCACATCTACAAGACCGGCTAGTGACGCCAAAAGATAATCATTTTTTATGCGAGTTGTGATGTTAAATAAATAAGCCGTAGTTTCACATGCTATCGGACATTTCCCACGTCCCACTTCTGAAGTCGTGATTACGAGTTCATCGCATTCAAATTGTGACTTGAGAGTGCGTTCATGTCCATTTTTTTTTTTGTATTTACAACAATCCCGAGCACGTGAACACATTTATATCAATTTCTGGGTCAAGAAAGAGTTGGAATTTCTGATTTACAGAAGTGGCCAAAATGATGACCTAAAAATTGACATCTTCATGATTTATTCAAATATAATTGAAAATGTAAGAGTCTGTATATTGCCTAGTTGTTCTTGGAGTCAATTGTTTTATTTGTGATGATAACGCAATAAAACCTGGCAAATTGTGCTGACATGATTTTTGGCCAGGCTGTCATACAAATAAATTAGGAACACATGCAAAAACAAGAGAGAACCAGTGATTATCAATAACTGATTATGTTTGCTTTTTCATGTCAGTTTTTTTATGGCATAGTTTGCCTTTTTTCCCCCAATAGTTTTGTCAGATAAAATACCTTAACCAAGTTTAGTTTTGCTCTTCCATCATATATTTTAAAAATATGAAATATTTTCCCCATATTTTGATGGTTTAATCATCTTGCAGGGTCATTAAAATAAATATCACTTTAGGCCACTAATGTTTTAATAGCTTAACGCTGCTTAAGTCTGCAGTAATGACACTTTTGTGTCTCATATCACACGTGTGTGTTTCAACACGTCAACAGAACGCAGGTTAATATGTTTATATGGGCTGAGGTGCAGAAATCTAGTTGCTCGAGACATTTAGGAGCTTACTCTGATAAAGAAAAACTGGTTAACGTGTTTACATGACCACATGCATGTCGGCTTATTAAGCATAAAACGCGCGAGGAGATTCACTGAACAAAGAGCAATTTATTTTGTTTCTAACAAGTTCAGGTAGGAACAAATAAAATATAAAGACAACCATTCCAGTCCAGGAACGGTGCCGAGTTCAGTCGATAAATGAGTCTCCTCCGCGCCTGCTTTGCAAGAGACATGCAATCCTCACCCTTAACACAAGACAAATTGAGTTCCAGCGTTTTCTATTTAAAGCCTCCTCATTTCCGTAGGAATGGAGAATCTTCCCAATTCCCCAGCCTTTTGCCAACAGCTTAGTGTGACATATTGCTAATCTGGTTATTATGCAAGTTATCAGGCGTCTCACTGTAACTGCAGCGCGGCAGATATTACACTGATTTCATGTGCGCCTCGACGCAATAACTCTGTCTGTCGGCGGCGCAGGACGACCCATCGCTTCATTAAACAGCCCGAGGAACCTGGAGCGGATCAGAACCTAAACCCAGATAATGGAGACGATGTGGACGGGTGACTCGCTGATCTGCCCTAGTCATGCCGTGGGTGGTTAACTAGATGACTGAAAGAAAAACTCAGTAGAGGACTAGACAAATCCCTTCTGCACCGGATGCACTTTGTTCTGGAACATAATAAGCCTGCTTTAAAACCATAGCAAACCATATTCTGAAAACTGTGCGTATTTCTAGCAGTGCCTGAATAGACGGACATGGATTTGAGCAAATCCTCGAGGGAATTTTTCAGGTCAAACTAGTTCAGTCATTAAACCCACGGCTAGGGTGCAGAATCTGTTCGGGAATCTGTGGATGCAAACGCTGTTTTAGCGGATCCCAAACCTAATACGCCTCACATTTCAGAAACGTTTCGTGAAAAATGAACTATAGCGTTATAATAAAGTATGATGACGGAATTATTATTAACAATAACAATGTCAAAAACGTGAAAAAAATAGAATAAAAAATAGAAATGCAGTGTTTTTTTAATCATCGGGTCTTATCATGACACATTTGCATGCATGCAAGATAGCTGTGCTTTGAGTTTCTCACTTCAATCTCCTTTGCTTGCAAAATAATCAGCTACACACTTATGCACGTTATCTTAAGGCACATTTTAAATAGAATGTTATGAAATATTTTCAAGTTACGTGTCGCTTAGAAACATCCTACACATCCCGGCATAAACGTCCACGATGAATTATTTGTTATTAAAGCGGCTATATGTGTGCAAACCACTTCAATTTGAATAGAAAAGCAATTGTATGCGGGATGCATGGCAGCCAGTTTGAATAAAAATAACCATTGCCTTACATACTGTAGCAAAACAAAAGTTTTATTCAAATAATATACACTCACCGGCCACTTTATTAGGTACACCTGTCCAACTGCTGGTTAACACTTAATTTCTAAGCAGCCAATCACATGGCGGCAACTCAGTGCATTTAGGCATGTAGACATGGTCAAGACAATCTCCTGCAGTTCAAACCAAGCATCAGTATGGGGAAGAAAGTTGATTTGAGTGACTTTGAACGTGGCATGATTGTTGGTGCCAGAAGGGCTGGTCTGAGTATTTCAGAAACTGCTAATCTACTGGGATTTTCAAGCACAACCATCTCTAGGGTTTACAGAGAATGGTCCGAAAAAGAAAAAACATCCAGTGAGCGGCAGTTCTGTGGGCGGAAATGCCTTGTTGATGCCAGAGGTCAGAGGAGAATGGCCAGACTGGTTCGAGCTGATAGAAGGGCAACAGTGACTGAAATAACCACTCGTTACAACCGAGGTATGCATCAAAGCATTTGTGAAGCCACAACACGCACAACCTTGAGAAGGATGGGCTACAACAGCAGAAGACTCCACCGGGTACCACTCATCTCCACTACAAATAGGAAAAAGAGGCTACAATTTGCAAGAGCTCACCAAAATTGAACAGTTGAAGACTGGAAAAATGTTGCCTGGTCTGATGAGTCTCGATTTCTGTTGAGACATTCAGATGTTAGAGTCAGAATTTGACGTAAACAGAATGAAAACATGGAACCATCATGCCTTGTTACCACTGTGCAGGCTGGTGGTGGTGGTGTAATGGTGTGGGGGATGTTTTCCTGGCACACTTTAGGCCCCTTAGTGCCAATTGGGCATCGTTTAAATGCCACGGCCTACCTGAGCATTGTTTCTGACCATGTCCATCCCTTTATGGCCACCATGTACCCATCCTCTGATGGCTACTTCCACCATGTCACAAAGCTCTAATCATTTCAAATTGGTTTCTTGAACATGACAATGAGTTCACTGTACTAAAATGGCCTCCACAGTCACCAGATCTCAACCCAATAGAGCATCTTTGGGATGTGGTGGAACGGGAGATTCGCATCATGGATGTGCAGCCGACAAATCTGCGGCAACTGTGTGATGCCATCATGTCAATATGGACCAAACTCCCTGAGGAATGCTTCCAGCACCTTGTTGAATCTATGCCACGAAGAATTGAGGCAGTTCTGAAGGCAAAAGGGGGTCCAACCCGTTACTAGCATGGGGTACCTAATAAAGTGGCCGGTGAGTGTATATCACATATAAAGCGCTCCCTTTTAAATCACTAAAAAGCTGTCACTCAATTCATCAATTCAACCACTCGGTCATCGATTCAATCAATTCATCGCAATCTCACAAAGTTCCACTATAATCAATGAAGCTTTCTGCACAATGAATCTCTTATTTAGCCTACATAATGTCTACACCTTGTTTGTTATAAGTGAGCTTATAAAACGGTTAGTTCCAATCCTTGATTCTGATTGGTCAATAGCTGTGCTTTATTCACGATAAAACACGGCTATGACCGCTTCACCCAACGGTTCTATGTATCACTACACAACACCCCTAGCAACCACTCTTAGCAACTTAAACAGATGTTTCATCTCATTGATATTGTTCATTTAAAGCTAGAGCAGAGCATTGTGAGAGATCGAGTAAGCGAGTGTACCTGCATTTACAGTAGACGTAGCATTTTCCTTCAGGTCAGTCCTATATTCATAATAAAAAAATGCGTTTGAATGTCCGCTGCATATTTTGTCCTTTTAACAGTCATGGGGTTTTCCGTGCATAACGTTAGTCATCTGCAGAGCCGGACAGTAACGGAGTACATTTACTTGAGTACAGTACTTAAGTACAATTTTGAGGGATCTGTACTTTACTCGAGTATCATTTTTGGGGAGTACTCATGACTTTACTCAAGTACATTTGAGAGGCAAATATTGTACTCTTTACTCCAATACATTTCTATCCATGACCGTGAGTACCCGAGTAAAAAAAAAAAAAATTAAAAAAAAAAAAAAAATCTCGGAAACCCTCAATTTGTTGTTTCCCTCTCAAACGTGATTGGATTGTGCAGGCGCCACTGATTGGGACAGCCTATCAGCAATCACTTTCAGCTTTCCGCCAAAGTCAACTCCATGGTCAGATTTTATATTACACATTAATGTAAGCCAAGCATTTGGTTTGATGTTCTTGAGTTTGTGGTGTGTTTAACACAGTCAGGTTCAAATGTGGCAGTGGCGTAGCCACGAGGGATTTCTGATTTCTTAAAAAAAAACTTTAGGAGGCAAAATATATATTTTACTGATTATGTGAATTACACTGCGCAAACCAAAGTAGGCTACTACCCAGCGAATGAAGAAGGGTTGGCGCTCAGTCTCCACAGTATATAAAATATTAATTTTGTTTTATTTAATTTTTCGGGTTTGCATTTATGAGGAAAAAACAATGTTATGGACGTGTTCTCCGTTACGGACGTGAGCGCTCTGAAAGCGGCATAAAAAATGCTTTAAAACTTTCACAGAGACATCAAACAGAAAACACAAAACCTTTCTTTAACCTGAATTTCGTTTTGCATTAATTGTATCTTAATTTTAATCAATGTTTCATCAACCAATTGCCTGGATTTAATAAATAAGAAGTAAATAGCAGACGATAGATAAGAAACGGAGGCTCCGGCGCGTGAACTGGATCTCGTCTCATAAATGAACCGAAACTCAGTGTATAAGGTAGCCTACTTGCCTCTCACAGACATGTCTACTTTTAAACAGAAAAATTCAAAACAAAAGAAAACAGACTACAGATTGCTCTCTGCTTATGTAATCCGTATGAAATGTGCATTTCTCTCTGGCGCGTTCACTACTGAAGATCGCGAGTCAGCATCGTCAACTTCATCTAGCCGACACTGACAAAGAAAACACTTGTTTATTAACAAGTGTTTATTAATAAACAATTAAAATATCTCCTTGCTATATTTTACATATTCATAATCATTCCTTTCGTCGGTTCTTTGTGACAGCTTTTAGGTGCTTTATTGGCAGCGCAACCCTCTCATGTGGTGTGTGTGTGTGTCTGTGTGTGTTGTCCCCGCATTTAAAGATGGGACCCCCCAAAAATTAAATTAAATTAAATAAAGCAACATGGTAAAAAGATGAAAATGACTTGATTTTACTTTCAATTCCTTTTACATTCTCCAAGGTATTAACATTAACATTTTTCATAACTCCATGTAGGACGTTTCTGTGCATAAATGTAAGCACTGTGGCAGTAGACTAGTAATGCAATATTTAGAAAATCTACTCTTGTACTCTTGATACTCAAGTACTTTTAAAAACAAGTACTTTAGTACTTTTACTTAAGTAGACATCTGAATGTAGTACTTTTACTTGTACTTGAGTAAAATTTAGCAAGGGGTATCTGTACTTTTACTCAAGTAACAAAGCTCTGTACTCTGTCCGCCTCTGGTCATCTGTCAGTTGCGTCTGTCTTCTCCGTGATCACAAGTTCGAGTCCTTTCAAAAGCCTTCTCTACAGACTCACTCACTCACTCACTCATAAAGACAGTCTTTGCCGCCATCTATTGGCGAAATAATATATGTAACTTCTGTTGCTGTTCACGTTCCGGGACTATTTTTTCCAGCGGAAGGCAGGCTTTTAGTGATTTTACTTCATGAAAGTTGCATAGATACATATTTTTCGGCTTTAATATTTTTATTGTGTGGCAACCGTTTTATAAAAGCAATAAGGTACTCGAGGCAAGTGCTGTATCGTGAATAAGTAACGGCTGAAGGGGTTGCAGGCACTCCGCTTCGCGTCGTGCCTAACAACGCCCTCCAGCCGTTACTTATTCACGATACAGCACAGCCTCTCGTACCTTATTGCTTACATAAAATATACATGCAAATATTTCTTAAATATATACATGCATATGTGTGTTTTTATTTATACAAAAAAAATTATACACAGTACACACATAGCCTATATATTATATAAAAAACAAACTTTTATTTTTGACGCGATTAATGCCCAGCATTACCTTATTGCTTACTTATAAATAGAGGATCTGCGGACTCAGCACGGGTCAAAAACTTTTCCAGTTGATTCTAACTTTAAGGGTTAGTTCTCTTTCATGAATTACTCACCCTCGTGTTGATCCAAACCCATATGACTTTCATTCATCTTCAAAACACAAAAGAAGGTCTTTTTGATGAAATCTGAGAGATGTCTGTCCCTCCATTGACGGCCTAAAGGCGAAAAGTCTGTATGTCACAGTTTTAATAGCAGGTACACAGACAAATAAAATAAGAACAAAATTATAAAAAGAAGAGCAAACTTCTCATGTACAGTGGTTCTCACCAGCACATAGTGCGTGTGTTATGAGTTAAGTGATCAGTCTCTTAACTGGGGTCCTTCATTTCAGAGTCACACTCAGGAGCTTCGGGTCCAAATGGGCCGGAAGGTTGGGATTAATATTTATTTTAAAAAAATCATCTTTTTTTTTTTTACTTTTTTTTTATAATATTTTTTCTTTTCTTTTTTGGTGTTTTGAGATAATTTCAAAAATAAAAATGATTTATAATTAATATTAATGCAATAATTATGACCCATTTTTTCCCCATTGAATATAATAGAATTTTTTTTGTTTTTTTTTAAAGCTGTATTTCATTTTAGAGTCAAGCCTAGGCCTCATGAAAGCAATTTTTGAAATGAGATGGATGCCATCTGGTGGACAAACTGAGCATTTTAAAAAATCAAAACCCATATGTAATCTGAATTTATTAGTGTGTATGTGTATAAAAGTGTGTTTGTGTGTGTGTGGATGTCTCTGTTTTGCCCTCTTGATGTTTTATAGATTCTCCCCTTCACTGTTTTTGTGCTTTTTTTCTGGATCGTGGCTGATTTGTAGATTGTACGCACAAAAAAACTCTGTATTTTCACATTTTTGCCAATTTCCCATTCATTTCCTATGGGGGTCCATTTGGACCGAAGGTCCTGAGTGTGACTATTTTTTTTACAACCACTTAGACTATTCAAATCCTGTCCCCAGTTTTTTTGGGTGTTTATATACCAAGTACCAACAAAGTCACCAAATTTCGGACCATTCCGATAAAGCTATGATTTAAAAAAAAAAAATTATTTAAATGCTTCGGGTCCATTTGGGCCGAACAACCCCAGAGGGAGGAGTCCTATTATGCCCTTGCATGAAGCCTTGATTTAGTTTTTGGGGTGTACTAGAACATGTTTACATGCTTCAAAAAACACATTATTTTTCACATATTTTACATAATCACAGCTCCTCTCTCCCCAGTCTGGCTGAACGTGTCGTTTTCAGTTAAGCTCCTCCTTCTGAAATACGAGATGTGCTTTGATTGGTTAGCTGGCCTCGTGTGTTGTGATTGGCACCGCTTAGCCGCCCCTTCATAACCGCGAGCTCTACTCAGGTGTAAATATTAACCATGGCGTCAATTTCAAACCATTTCGAACCGATTCAGACCCTGACAACGTTAACGAACCAATTTCACAGGTCGTTTCAGAGTGGTATGTTTTTGTTTGTTTGTTTGTTTGTTTAATTTTCTTTTGATTCAATGGTGGATAACATCGTATCTATATTTGTTGGAAAATTATGGTAATCAAACACAAAATCATGGATCATTTTCCAAAGGGGCATTTACCGTGGCAATTTTCATTTTTGAGTGAACTGTCTCTTTAAGCACGTCTGATTGGCCATTGCATTTAGGAATTCAACAGATATATGTGCGATTGGCTACAGTGCTTAACACTGCAAAACACACGTGTCTCCAGTCTATGCCAGGAGAAGTTAAGCCTTTTTTTAATATACACTCCTAAAGTGGGCATCATGGCACAACAAAACACGGTTATTGTGAGAAGCTATACTAACAGATTCATTTATTGATTTTTTTTGTCATATATTATCGCCCATCTTGGCGTGTTGATTGAGTGCATTCTGTTTTAATTACATAAACACCTTCAGTGAGTTCAGAAGAAAAACGTACTTTTGCAAAAGAATGAATGATAAGTGATCTTAAGCAGTGCCCTTCTAAACTCGTGGAAACTGTTAATGTGGATGTTCGACTTGCAGGAAAGTGCCACCATTGTGTTTGTGACACTTACGAGGACGAACTCGGAGTTGTTTCGTCATGCTAATGAGCTTTCCATCTGTTTTCTGGACCCTGGGTGTTGATGAGGTTTCCACTTTTGCACCGTCAGCTAATTAAGACCTGGACACCTGGACAAAAATCAGATAGCACCTTTAGGGGAGATTAAAAGACGAGGAGGCAGCGAGGACACAACCCTGTGATTAAATACGCAGGGAGACGCGGAGGATATAAATTGTCATAATGATGCTAGAATGTGCCGTATTGATCTTCTCCTCCTCTGGTGTCCACATGCTAGAGAGGGAAGAAATTGAACTGGGATTTCACAGCAGTCTTCTATCTGTGTGTGTGTGTGTGTGTGTGTGTGTGTGTGTGTGTGTGTGTGTGTGTGTGTGTGTGTGTGTGTGTGTGTGTGTGTGTGTGTGTGTGTGTGTGTTTTCCCTGGCCGCAAGCAGCAAGGGGGTTTAAAACAACTTGACTAATATGTTTACATAACTGTCCACAAACTGCTATTTTTCAGCTTTTCCCCCATTTGTTAGTCTGGGTTTTGTCTTCCAAAGGACGCCATGAACCCCTGCCCTAGTAAACGCACTTGCATTACACTGTATAATAACTTTAATAAATCATCGACAAATGTATTCTATCAGTAATGTGCAAATCGGTAATGTGTGTGCTTTCAAATATGTGAAAATGTATGTATTAAAGACATTTCTGATTATTCGAACTCTTGTGAATAAAATGTGCACTTTAAATCTTAAAGTCTTAAAATCGTAAAATTTGCAACAAAAAAAAAACGACTTGCAGTAAAATAAAATGAATATAAGAAAATAAAAGGGCACTCAAGAGAGCACACTTTCATGAACACAAAAAATGAATGCATATTGTAATGTATAATATCAAATGTTTAAAGTCATTTCAAATCATTGTTTTAATAATCTGTCATGCTTTAAAGAAGTTCAATTTAGATCCATATCATCCGGAAGAACCGTTTAACGCTAAAATGGTTCTTTGTGTTAGTTTAGCGTTCTTTATTCCTGGCTTTTTGTTTTTCAGATCTGTCAAATCCACCTCATTATTGATGCTTTGGAGCTCAGCTATACAACTAACACACTCTCAACAGGAACATGTCTTTATTACAACACTAATCTTTGGTCTATATTTGTGTATGGCGAGATGATCCGGTCCAGTCCACGTTACCCCAGAAAGCTCAGCAAGCAAATTAAAGCTGCAAGCAGCATTTATCGGGGTTCAAGCATTTAAGGCCATTAAGCACAAAAGCATCAAAAGTCATTAAGTTTTATTTAGTAAGACCATTTACAGCCAATACAGGCAATTTATCATAGGAAATATATGGTTTTCAAAGCTTTTTAACAGTTATAGCGCCACCTATGGTCCGATCTCCATGAAACTTTGCATGCTTCTTCAGCATGCTATGATACATATGCTCATCATGTGCTCATTTTGTGAAGTTTTCCTTTAGGATTTATAGGCTTTTGAGTGTATTTTGTCACGCCCCCTTTTCTAAATGACCCTGTTACAGCCACCCAAATGCAAAAGTTAAACTTTTTTTCGATAATTATTGCTCTAGAGAGTCCAGAGAATTGCCCTAGACTGGTTTGGTTCCGGTCGGGCGAAAAACCAGGGACTAGTTTGCAAGAGTAGGTTTTGGACAAAATTCGACATAGCAGAAAATGCTTGCTGCCTAAATCGAAATTGGACATTTTGTCCATCTTGAGCGAAGGATCACAGTGGTTTAAAGACCTTGATTCTAAAGCCGAGTTCAGACTGCATGATTTTAGCCCCGATTTTGGCTCGCCGACAGGTTTTGAGAAATCGCCGAAATCACAGGCAATTCGGTGCTCGTTCACGCGATTGACAATCAGAACTCAAACTGAGAGAATTCAAAATCCTGCCGTGTGTTCTGACTGAAAACTACATCGGCGATGACCGACAGCCAATGAGAGAGCAAGATACAGGACAGCAGGATGTTCGGGGAGGAGTTAGACCAGAATATCAGTATTTTAATAGATATATTTACTATTATATCAAACAGAAACAAAGTAGCCTACACATTTGCTTGACCAGCAGCACATTGCAAAATTATTTTTTTTACCCCTTTGCAGAAACACAATCCTTGCTCCCGTCTCCCCAACCATTTCCTCCTGCATAATCTGTTTTTCTTTTCTCCTTTTCACTGCAAATCAGCGCACTGACAATTGGGATCGCAAGCTTCTTGCAGGCTATCATTTTTAATAACCATTTGAGTCTCGCGCGAGAACTCCGGTCTCACGCACGCGTGATCTTGCGTTATTTCCTTATCACTTCTCGCGTGTGTTTGGTTGTGAAACGTAGTTTTCGGACCTGGCAGAAGTTGTCGGCAGTGTGAAACCTCCTGTCGCCGAGCCATCGGTCAGTGTGAACACACCAGCAACTGAACGTTACCCCAGATAGTCATGCAGTGTGAAAAGAACAGTGACCCGACTACTTTGAAAATCGTGCAGTCTGAACTCGGCTTTAGTCAAACGGTCTACTAGGAGTTATGAGAAATTTAGTACTTTTGGTTAGCCTGGGAAAACCCAGACAGCTTCCGGCAAATTTAGATTTGCTCTGAAAGTTAGTCTGGCAAAGAGCTCATTCAAGCCTATTTCCAATCCGTCGAGATCGCGGCACCAATCAGAAGCGTTGGGGCGGGCTTTACACGATGACGACAGCGCTGGGATTTTGAAGCAGATTTTGTAGCCTACATTACAAAGATGGATGCCGCCGTCGAGCATCACTCGTTCCAATCAGCTATCGCGTCTGTTTTAAGCCATTTGAACGTTTCCTTTTAGTTAAAAACCGAGCAAAGAACAACACTCGGAGACGTTTCTCCGCCGCTCTGCATACGTCATCATGATTTGTCTATGACGCATTGCCAGACCATAACTCGGTTACAACTGAGAATGGTCTGGTTTTAACCAGGCTAACTTTTGGTTGCTCTAGCGCCACCTATGGGCCAATCGGGGTCATTCTCTGAGGTTCTCCCCAAATTGAGGCCTACCATCTGGCCAGGTTTCAAGTCTCTAGCACTTACGGTTTGGTCTGCACGATCAGTTTTACAAATCCTTACAGTTACAATAGGGTTTCAGCACTGCATCAGTCGGAAATCCTCAGTGTTCTTGCTTCTAGCAGAGAAAGCCTACAGGTTAACCGATCCCTGTGTGAGGCGGGACGAGGAAGCGGTCGGCACATCGAACTCTCATTATAATTAGAGGGAATAATTAAATATTTATCCAGTGGGGAATCATCTCAGCCTGTGTCATTAAGACCTATTTTAATTATTGTAGCTCAGTCATCTCAACAAACACACTCGCACCTTCTTCACACACATATCTTTGCAGGAAATTGGGTTTTAAGATGGTTCCGCCATGTTTTCTACAACATAATGTAATAATATTATTGTGTAAAATAAAACACACAATACTAGAAGTTTCAAAAAATGAAGCCACGGTACCTTGCTATATTATTAATATTTCTTAACAAACAAGTACTTAATGAGCCTTAATTGTTATATTGTTTAAACTAATACATTTTTAGCTAACTGTGATTATATGTACATTTCTGAAATACATAACTTAGGCAGTTTCCTCTGATAACATCTCACTCTACATTGTAATGTGGACATTTTCTGTAAAGCTGCTTTAAAACGATGTGTATTGTGAAAAGCGCTATAAAAATACATTCAAATTGAATTGAATTAATAGTTGTTTTCTTTGTAAATATATAGTAAAATGTCATTTATTCCTGGCTAAAGTTTCTCATTCACACTGAAGCATCTGAAACACTTAAATGATCAATACTGTAGGCGTAAAACACAATAAAAGAGAGACCTGTCGTAATAAACTTCTCACTTTATTAGCAAATCTTACTCGCACTGGATCGCCACGTCTGGGCTAAAACACACCTGTCCTCATCATGTTTTGCCGCAGCAGTTAAATGAACATCTTCTGTCACTCCTGTATTGTGAAGATTGTAGAATAACATGCATCTTTAGCAACACACGACAGCGTTTTTAAAACGTATCTACAAAAAGCTCCGTTTTTTGGAAAAAAAGAGAAAGATCTGGATTAAAGGAGACGTGGCCTGATGCATGGATGCAACCCTAAAAATAACACCGTTTCTGCGAAACGTCGGCGTTCCGGGTGGGATGTGATGATGTCATGCGCGATCCCGCTGATGATGTACGACTGCAGACTGAGAACCGAACTAACGGAGAACTCGTGGAGAAGCTTCTCTCTGCCGTCACCGTCCCGATACATCATGTGCCACGCGCTAATTAGGACTGTCTGCGTCTGCAACACGTTCCTGCATACGCTTCCTCTGCTTCAGACGTGATGAATGGAGCTCTCAGTAGCGGAGCAAAAATGCCTCTTTCTAACACAGTCCATTAATTACCCACAATGCACTCTGTCACTCGGCTCCCCGGTGTCAAAGACGGCGTCAGCGGGCCAGCTGTTCGGTTACTGTACTGGAGACGCTGAGCTCTACAGCCCGCCGGAGTGTGTTCGAGGAGAAGTGTGCGGTCATTAATCCGAATGCGTTTGAAAATCGCTTCCGTTCACACTGAAACCGCATTAATATGTGTCTGTGCACCTACAGTTTATTGGAGACTTCTAATCTGTCGGTTTCGTTCGTGAACACTTGAAAACGTTTTTAGGTTTGCAATCTCATCTCTTTTATTAAATCTCAATTATATTCAATGAAAGGAATGTAGCCTACTACATTTTAGTTTGATAATGTTTTTTATTTAATATTTTATGGCACTACATTATATTTACGCTTTATTTATAATCCATTTATTCACGTTTTGAGCATAGACCTGGAAATTTAATTTCCAGCTTAAACTGTGGTAATGTAAATGTTGAACGCTTTGCGACAGACTGAAGTTTGATCTCTTTTTAAAGACGACACTTGGCAGATTATTGCTGAAGTGAATTTTTAAAAAAAGTGAACTTAAAAAAAGTTAGAGAATTTTTATGTTTATTGATATGAAAAATGCACAAAAATATTTTTTCAATATTTATATCTATATTTTCAAAAACACGTTTTACTCTAAAACTGCAAGAAAATCAAAGCCCTAAACGTGTGTGTGTTCCGCATGTGAGTCTGATCTGTCAGTAAAGGAGCGTTCAGTGAGAGTGTGTTCGGCTGCAGTTCCACACGCTTCCACTAGAGGAAACTCTCCATTCATTCACAATGCGCTCGTTCCTGACCGCGAGAAGCACAAGTGGGACTGTTTCCAGGACCATTGAACCTTTTCGAATCATGTCCATGATTTTTTTGTGTGTGTGTGTTCACACAGCAAGTGCCAAAACCTTTACCAAGTTTTGTACCATTCCGATAAAATAAAAAAAAACGTTAAATTTTCAAAAGTGAGGTTTCTGTGCACCTAAACTCATTATTTGTGATTCTGTAAAGAACACTTCGCTTCTAATCTGTCGTTTTCTTTCGTGAACACTTCACATGAATACGTTTTCTTCAGATAATGTTTTTAGGTTTGCAATCTCATCTTTTTTGATGTATACGGTAATTTATTTCCCACTTCAAAGTCCACAATAGTCCGTTATTTACTTCAGAGATTGCCATAATGAAATGATCGTCAACACTCTTTTGGTCTAATCTCTGTCGCTTCGGAGGAAAAATAAACAGGCTTTCACTCACTAAATATAGCAGCCATCATCATTAGCAAGTGGAAAACCATGAGCTGAAGCAAAATGGATTGATGGCAAAGAGGAATCAATCTATAGTCTGTGGAGCGAGAAAAGAAGATTAAAAAGTGGAAATTGAGGCCATTTCTGGATAGATTTCCCTCCCGAAAGCTTTGCTGCCCTCAGGCACACGGCCCTCGTCGTTCTCTGTATCTCCTGTGTTTATCTTCACATTATAAGAAAATAACATTTCACCTGAGTGTCTTTTTATGTCTCCTCCTAATTGTGACTATTGAAATGGCGCCATATTGGAGGTCCAGCAAAAGTGCTGTTGTTTGTGTATGTCGTTTCCTTCAGCTGTGATGCTCAAATATGTCAAATCACAGTGGCCTCGTTTCAAAAGGCCGACTAACAAGCTTGACTTTCCCTGTTTGTCTTAATGTCCGAGCTTTAGTTTTCTCAGAGCCAGTTTTCTTCTTCCAAGGGACGGAACATTTCAACCCTATAGACCCAATCATTGATATGGTTTTAGGAAATATTTAAGTATGTATTAAAGTAAATATTTTATATTTAAGTATGCGAGTAGAGTAGATATGTGTTTGACTTTTTTCTTATCAAATTAAACCGCCACATATTACTGAGATATAATAGTAATAGGTTTGTCTCAAAGATTTGTCTTTTAATGTCTCCTCCTAATTGTGACGATTGAAATAGCGCCATATTGGAGGTCCAGCAAAAGTGCTGTTGTTTGTGTATATCGTCCGATGGATGAATGGATGGGACAGAGAAGGACAGATGGATGGATGGGACAGGGATGGATGGATGGAATGGATGGATGGACGGATGGATGGGACATGGATGGATGGATGGATGGATGGATGGATGGACGGATGGATGGGACAGGGATGGATGGATGGATGGATGGATGGATGGATGGGACAGGGATGGATGGATGGATGGATGGATGGATGGATGGATGGATGGATGGATGGACGGATGGATGGATGGACGGATGGATGGATGGACGGATGGATGGGACAGAGAGGGATAGATGGATGGATGGGACAGGGATGGGATGGGACAGAGAAGGACAGATGGATGGATGGATGGATGGATGGACGGATGGATGGATGGACGGATGGATGGGACAGAGAGGGATAGATGGATGGATGGGACAGGGATGGGATGGGACAGAGAAGGACAGATGGATGGATGGATGGATGGATGGATGGATGGATGGATGGGACAGAGAGGGATAGATGGATGGATGGGACAGAGAAGGACAGATGGATGGATGGGACAGGGAATGGATGGATGGATGGACGGATGGATGGGACAGAGAAGGATGGATGGATGGGACAGGGATGGATGAACGGATGGATAGGACAGAGAAGGATGGGACAGAAGGATGGATGGATGGACGGATGGATGGGACAGAGAAGGATGGATGGATGGGACAGGGATGGATGAACGGATGGATAGGACAGAGAAGGATGGGACAGAAGGATGGATGGATGGACGGATGGATGGGACAGAGAGGGATGGATGGATGGGACAGAGAAGGATGGATGGATGATGGATGGATGGGACAGAGATGGATGGATGGATGGATGGACGGATGGGACAGAGAAGGATGGATGGATGGATGGATGGGACAGAGAGGGATGGATGGATGGATGGGACAGAGATGGATGGATGGATGGATGGGACAGGGATGGATGGATTGATGGATGGATGGATGGTACAGAGAGGGATGGATGGATGGATGGATGGGACAGAGAGGGATGGATGGACGGATGGATGGGACAGAGAGGGATGGATGGATGGGACAGAGAAGGATGGATGGATGATGGATGGATGGGACAGAGAGGGATGGATGGACGGATGGATGGGACAGAGAGGGATGGATGGATGGGACAGAGAAGGATGGATGGATGATGGATGGATGGGACAGAGATGGATGGATGGATGGATGGACGGATGGGACAGAGAAGGATGGATGGATGGACGGATGGGACAGAGAGGGATGGATGGATGGGACAGAGAAGGATGGATGGATGATGGATGGATGGGACAGAGATGGATGGATGGATGGATGGATGGATGGGACAGAGAAGGATGGATGGATGGATGGATGGGACAGAGAGGGATGGATGGATGGATGGGACAGAGATGGATGGATGGATGGAAGGATGGGACAGGGATGGATGGATGGATGGATGGATGGTACAGAGAGGGATGGATGGATGGATGGATGGATGGGACAGAGAGGGATGGATGGATGGGACAGAGATGGATGGATGGATGGATGGTACAGAGAGGGATGGATGGATGGATGGATGGGACAGGGATGGATGGATGGATGGATGGGACAGAGATGGATGGATGGATGGATGGACGGATGGGACAGAGAAGGATGGATGGATGGATGGATGGGACAGAGAAGGACAGATGGATGGATGGGACAGGGAATGGATGGATGGATGGACGGATGGATGGGACAGAGAAGGATGGATGGATGGGACAGGGATGGATGAACGGATGGATAGGACAGAGAAGGATGGGACAGAAGGATGGATGGATGGACGGATGGATGGGACAGAGAGGGATGGATGGATGGGACAGAGAAGGATGGATGGATGATGGATGGATGGGACAGAGATGGATGGATGGATGGATGGACGGATGGGACAGAGAAGGATGGATGGATGGATGGATGGGACAGAGAGGGATGGATGGATGGATGGGACAGAGATGGATGGATGGATGGATGGGACAGGGATGGATGGATTGATGGATGGATGGATGGTACAGAGAGGGATGGATGGATGGATGGATGGGACAGAGAGGGATGGATGGATGGATGGGACAGAGATGGATGGATGGATGGATGGATGGTACAGAGAGGGATGGATGGATGGATGGATGGGACAGGGATGGATGGATGGATGGATGGGACAGATGGATGGATGGATGGACGGATGGGACAGAGAAGGATGGATGGATGGATGGGACAGAGAGGGATGGATGGATGGATGGGACAGAGATGGATGGATGGATGGATGGGACAGGGATGGATGGATGGATGGATGGTACAGAGAGGGATGGATGGATGGATGGGACAGAGAGGGATGGATGGATGGATGGGACAGAGATGGATGGATGGATGGATGGATGGATGGTACAGAGAGGGATGGATGGATGGATGGATGGATGGGACAGGGATGGATGGATGGATGGATGGATGGATGGACGGATGGGACAGAGAAGGATGGATGGATGGATGGATGGGACAGAGAGGGATGGATGGATGGATGGGACAGAGATGGATGGATGGATGGATGGGACAGGGATGGATGGATTGATGGATGGATGGATGGTACAGAGAGGGATGGATGGATGGATGGATGGGACAGAGAGGGATGGATGGATGGATGGGACAGAGATGGATGGATGGATGGATGGATGGTACAGAGAGGGATGGATGGATGGATGGATGGGACAGGGATGGATGGATGGATGGATGGGACAGATGGATGGATGGATGGACGGATGGGACAGAGAAGGATGGATGGATGGATGGATGGGACAGAGAGGGATGGATGGATGGATGGGACAGAGATGGATGGATGGATGGATGGGACAGGGATGGATGGATGGATGGATGGTACAGAGAGGGATGGATGGATGGATGGGACAGAGAGGGATGGATGGATGGATGGGACAGAGATGGATGGATGGATGGATGGATGGATGGTACAGAGAGGGATGGATGGATGGATGGATGGGACAGGGATGGATGGATGGATGGATGGTACAGAGAGGGATGGATGGATGGATGGATGGGACAGAGAGGGATGGATGGATGGATGGGACAGAGATGGATGGATGGATGGATGGATGGTACAGAGAGGGATGGATGGATGGATGGATGGATGTGACAGAGAATGATGAATGGATGGATAGATGGGACAGAGAAGGATGAATGGATGGATGGATGGGACAGAGAAGGATGGATGGGACAGAGAGGGATGGATGGATGAATGGGACAGAGATAGATGGATGGATGGATGGGACAGAGAAGGATGGATGGGACCGAGAGGGATGGATGGATGGATTGGACAGAGATGGATGGACGGATGGATGGATGGGACAGAGAAGGATAAGCGGATGGATGGATGGATGGATGAGACAGAGAAGGATGGATGGGACAGAGAAGGATGAATGGATGGATGGATGGATGGGACAGAGAAGGATGGATGAGACAGAGAAGGATGGATGGGACAGAGAAGGATGGATGGGACAGAGAGGGATGGATGGATGAATGGGACAGAGATAGATGGATGGGACCGAGAGGGATGGATGGATGGATTGGACAGAGATGGATGGATGGATGGATGGATGGATGGATGGATGGATGGATGGATGGATGGGACAGAGAAGGATAAGCGGATGGATGGATGCACTGGCATTTCTGACCACACATTCACACTGAACTGCAGCGGAAGCCGGATGTTCTCTACATCCACATGCAATCGTTCCTCATTCAAGGCGTGGCGTGTTCAGTAATGGGACGATCATCTGTGGTCAAACTGCGATATTAATAAGCTCTCGCTCGACTGGACTCTCTGCTGTGTGATTACCTGTCACACTTCATTTGTCGATTGTAAAAACGCTACACGACTCTTTCCTGGTTACAATTTAGCGGCAATCTCATTCAGAAAGCATCACCATGTACAACTCATCCCCCTCCACCTTATTTATTTATATATGTACAATTCCCAAGGGTTGGAATGCATTGTGGAGGACGTGTTTTACATTAAATATCATACAAGATTACTATGCCATTGTATTGTTGAATCCGTTTTACCACTATTACCGTCCATTTCCGGTGGTACCACCATGTATAAATGGTGTAAATTGTCTTACATGACCTTTGCAGAGATATTAATATCTTGTCAGGAATCCTGGGAGAGCAGTAAGTGGTGACAATATCAAAAACGCTCTCTTCTGCTCCCTGGGTTTAATATTTCCTTGAACAGTCTGACACGAGACGTGCTGAGATACCACATCTTTATTCGTAAAGCTCAAATTGGCCCATCATTATCTTTTAATTACCACAACCCAATATTGGGCCCTATTATAGACAGATAATTAATCACGTATAATGGTGCAATAGGATATTGTGATTGGGGCAGAAAGGTCGGGACGGGGTTATTTTGTGCAAACAGGGAGCTAATAGCAACTCTTCTGAGTTTCATCATTTGCACATGAATACACTCTGAATAATGGATGAATAGCCGTGTAAAGCGGAGATGAAACCGGCGGGGACGCTTTTATCGCCCAGCATCGGGTTCCTGAAGCACTAGCCTCTGTTCTGTGTGTGTTTGTCCAGCGATGTTCATGTTTACTCACCGAGAGTTACAGCGAGACGCGTTTATAAGCAGCAGTTCACCACGAAATAACAGTTCACAGCAAGGCCTCATTTGTTAACTTTCGTTTATGTGTCAGTTGACATGAACTAACTATGAGCACTGTGTTTTTAAAGCAGTTATTAATCTTGGAACATTATCCATCCATCTATCTATGACTTATGCAATGTGCCGAATCATATTAGAAACATATCATCTATCTATCTATTTGAAACCACTAAACTAAAATGTAAAACTTATTCAAACTTAAAGGTGCTATATGTAAGATTTTTCTTGTATTAATCATTTTTATATTGCCAATGTGTAAACAGCTTGTAACAAACTTTTACAAAAAACAAATAACCGGGATCTTCCCTGACTTCGGTTGTCTATGAAAGCCTGTAGACGGACTTTTATGTCAAGATTTCGGGACGTTTTTGCCTGGTAAATCAAAAGCACGTGACGTGACTGTGTTGCTAATAACAAAATCAGCTTCTGAAACCTTTTAAACTTCGAATTGTTCATTCTTTGTTCATGACAGTTAACTAACCAATGTTAACAATTACAACTTTGGGTTTATAAATGCATGTTAAATTATTGTATTGATAAATGCTGTATAAGTATTGTTCATTATTACTTCATGTTAACTAATGAGAGAGCTAATTGTAAAGTGTTGCCATCAATCATTTACTCCTCATGTTGAAGCAAACCCATGCAACTTTCTTTTCTGTATGGAAAACAAAAGAAGAAATGAATGCCATTCTTCTCCATTTTGATAGTAAATGGGCACTGCCATAGCATATCAAAATATCATAATGACTGTCATATGAATTACGATAGCTTTAGCTTTGTGTGAAGAACAGACTAAAAACATCTTCTCCTCCAACGTGAACACCTGAAAGGTTCTTCAAAACTCATATGGATTGAATTATTGGTGGCCGAACATTATTGACGTATCTGACAGCTCAAACGGTGGTGAATTTTTCCATATTTTCAACTTTTCCTTTAAATAATGCATATTTTCCAAGAGTAACCAGACATTCAGAGAGCACCAGCTGGCACTGAAGCTACAATTATTGCGGATGCAACTATTTTTGAATCCAAATTTTGAATCCAGATCTCCTCGGCTGTTGTTAAAGCACTGCGCGGTCCCTGACGACATATTTTCCATGGCAGATCTGGAAACAAAATGTTCTTCCACACATTTGATTTCAAATCCATGTTCTGTCCCATCAATATTAAAGTAAAAGTTTGAAATGAAACTTCTGCCGTTGTTTACTCCCCCCTCACGCTGTTGCAAACTCATACTCTGTTATATTTTCTGATAATAAAGTGTCCTGTGAACATGACTGTGAGTCTCCTCTCCCGCGTAACCTTTGTCGTCGCTGTTGTTTTCTTCTTCTTGCCCATTGTAAACAGCAGTAATCACAGTCTAAAAAGACCAGAGGAAATGAACAGCCTCTGGTTGGCTGTTGTCTGCGGCGCCGTGGACCGGAACGCTTTAATTAGAGCCGGACTGCTCAAGCGCTGCTGCAAATAAGGCAAACGCAACACGTCATCTTCCTCTGTGCTTCTCGGGTTGTGTTATGCACGTGGCCGATGCATGCATACGAATTTAAAATGATACTGTAGATGTTCAAATGAAAAACCCTGCATGCTAATAACACACAGTGCCATATTTACTCATTTTTAAAATCTTAATATAATGTCTCATGCGAGATGTGGAGATGTGCAAACAGCGTTACAGACACTATTGCTTTAGGCAATCTGGTGCGACAGCATGTGCAAATAAACTGCGAATCCCTGATTTCAAGATCACCAGCTACAGAAGGCCATTAATGAATCTGGAATATTTTCATATTCTCTTTGGAATTATAAAATCAAAGCAAATGCTACATTAATTAGTATGAAAAACAGATTTTTTCATGAACACAAACTGCCAAAAGCAATGCACACATGCCTCTAGTGTTTGCCACGGGGTTTCTCGTTCTCGCATCGATTGGCTGGATTCACTCGCTCTGTTTTTGCTGTAGTTCACACACCTCTCATTTAATTTATTAATATACATGTATTAATAATTTAGGCATGCCAGCTGTGCTTCCAAAGTATAAGATTTAGTACGTAAAAATCAATTCAATGCAAAACTCAATAGTGCAAAGATGTTTAAAAATGTATAAATCTGATTTGTATCATTTAAAACACTGATTCACAGACACTGTGTGTATTTTCAGTCACTCTGATACACAACAAAGCAATGATTTGTATCCTTTATTAAGCCATTTCTGATAACAAGCTCAAACGTAATGCCGAGCCGATCGTCCTACAGAAGTCGTGGAGACGTCAGATTGCCGAGATTGAACAGAGAGATGTGTGTGTAACTGTTATGTTTCCGCTTTAGCATCAGTGAATATATGATGGTCCTCGAGTTCTGGATCTCCATCAGCATTAAAGAAGAAGCACATCTCCGCCGTCTGTCGAAACTCTTCACCTTAAGAGGAACGAGACAGCCAGAAGTTCAGCATCTATTTTTAAACATAATGCATCTCATAAAGCATGTGCTCAGTGTGTTCTATTGATCGTATTCACACTGAAAAAAAACCTTCAAGGTTAGTAAAAGAGTAAGAAGTGCTTTTGATACTTCAAGCTTGAAATGTTCCAGAAAAATGACAACCCTATCACATTACTACTGCATGCATAATGGTATTCATATTTAAATAATTGCTATTTCTTTAAAAATGTGACAGCCTTGAAAATTGGAAAGGCCTTGGGTTTTGACATCTCGTCTCCAAACCGATTCTTCAAAAAGAAAACGGAAACGAAAGTCAAGGCTAAAGCATCGCTGGACATTAAACATGGACGGCTTCTCTAAGTTGGAGCCGATCAGCTTTGATGACTTTGAAATTCGACTTTTGAATATAGTGAAATATTACAGTAACTGATAAGGACAGCCTTTAACTGTCCATATAAGCTCCTGGTATCCGGCGATATATTCCTCGCGGCCAGGCTTAATGCACACAGCGATGTTCAACAAAACTATCTGAAGATTGGCTTTTCTTTCTCTTTAATCCTGTGACACTTGCTCCGGCTGGGAGGTGAAGAAGTTACAGAAGACACGGGGAAGTCTTCCTCAGTTTGCCCTCATCTATCTATATCATTTCTAACGGGAAACCAAATCACAGAAAGAGCCTGTATAGGTCAGACAGAACACACACAATCTCTGTAAACCTGCGACCGCAAAGAAAACAACAACTATCTGTTGAGTCAGAGAAAAGAAGAATACTTTTTTATTCAGCAAGGATGCATGAAATTGATCAAAAGTGACAGTAAATATGTTTACAATGAGATTATATTTCAAATAAATGCTGTACTTTTGAACTTTCTATTCATCAAAGAATCCTGAAATAAGAATGTAAATAACTGTTTTTAACACTGATAATAATCATAAATGTTTCTTGAGCATCAAATCCTCATATTAGAGTGATTTCTGAAGGATCATGTGACACTGAAGACTGGAGTAATGATGCTTTGATCACAGGAATAAATTACACTTTACTATATATTCACACAGAAAACAGCTGATTTACATTATAATAATATTTCACTATTTTTACTGTCATTTTTAATCAAATAAATGCAGCCTTGGTGAGCAGAAGAGACTTTCATAAACATAAAAAAACATAATTATTCCAAACTTTTGAAAGGTAGCCATTAATAAGCAGTCATGGAAACTTCTCAAAAGTGAAAACCATTTTAATTTACATACGTAATAAAAGACAGGCACAAGATATTTGCAATAAATCCTCCAATTATTTTGGCACATTTCAAATTCAAATACATCCAATATGCAAAGTACCTGACGAAATGATATATAAAAAACAGAGTTTTAAAATGCAATCTGCGTTTGATTCCAGCGGTGTGACTTACAGACGTGAACACTCGCGATCTCAGCGTGTCTCATATGCACCATTTGTAGTTTGCTGGAGCTTAAAGCTGCTGTTCCATCTAAATTGCTCCCTGAAGTTATTGGATTTCTGCAGACGCTGACAGCTACAAGCTTCTTCACGGGCAGGCATTAATTAGAGCGCTGGTAAAGAGGAGCCAGCGCTCTCCTGGTCGGAGATGCTTTCTTAAGCTACTCACTTTCTATTATTTCAGAGACGTTGCGTCCGAATGCAGAGCTGGAGCCGAGAGCTTGTCAGAACCAATGCTTTTCCCTTTAACAGGTTCTGCATGCCATTACAATCTCATGCCAAACGTCTCAGATCCTCCAGGACACGAGATAGACCCGGACTCGCGATGATATTTAGAAGCGAGTGCAGAATATGAAGGGAGGTTTTCCAATGCATTTACAGATCTGTCCAATTCTGCGTATGAATCAATCAATGCTTGGTTGGGTTTTCGAGATCAATGGTGGAACGTGAAGTCAGTCGTGGCTCTGTTTCGGCCCACATGCGGCTTCCCTCATGCACACGGGAATCAAACTCAGTGAAATGTCAAAATGTAAAGTTCTGCTATCCATGCGTGAAACACGCAAGTTGAAATCCCTTCTGAAGCGCTGCTGGATCGGAGGAATGGTGTGTGTGTGTGTGTGTGTGTTCGTGTCGCTCACTGACTGCCGGCCGCGGATCTGAAACAGAGAAACACACACTTTACGAGAGGAGAATCAGCTGATCTCAGACGCTTCTTTAGTTACAAATGAAAATTATCCCTTTATTTACAACACAAATGAAGATATTGTTAATATCACGTTTCCAAGCTTTTATTCACCATATTTGCTCCATGCATGAGCTCTGATCACGTTTACGTGTGAATACATGAACACAAATCTGTCTCTTCAGAACACTAATTAAACAGCTAGATTCATATGCATTATTTTTTATGATGTATTTATGAACATTTTTAAGCATGAGAGTTTGGTAGCGTCGGCTGTCAATGGAGGGAAACTTCTCAGGTTTCATTCGAATGATCTTCATTTATGTTTCAAAGATGAAGTCACACACAGGCTTGGGACTATAGTGCAATATCATTCTTTAATCCAGGGTTATTATAGCAAACCAAATTAAAAATAAAACATTTTCGTTAGTAATAAATGTTAACTGAAAAACAATCGTTTTAAAAATCTTTAATAAAAATGTTACTTCTGTTAGTTGCCAAAGCAATATTTCTTATGTTCGTTTAGTTTAACCTTGTTGTGCAAAAAAAACTAAAACTAAAATATATCTAAAATAAAAATAATAAACACTAGACACATTTTTAAAAACAAAAACTTGAAAAAAAAATGCTTAAAAAAACAAGACTCAAATGTTAACTAAAGTAAAAATGAAAACATGAAACAGAAAAATTGTATAACCATAGATGACAAATGTGCGAAATTTCAGGCTATATTTTCCAGGACAGTAACCAGTATTTTTTGCAAGAGATGGTAAAGGCCATCATTTTGAATTGAAAATAAACAAAACATGAAAATAAACAAATAATGAATTATATTCAGAGCTGCAAATTCACGTTTAAAGCACAAGAGGCGATACCTGTGGTACCGATAGTGGAGCTTTCTGGCGGGCTCTGTGGTGCCTGATGTAAGATGAGTGATCGGCACCAACACAAATACTCTTATCTCGGTGAAATCTTGACGGATTTACAAACGGTTTGGTTTATTACAAACGTTATTAACGTGGCTATAATTCTGGTGTCATAACTACATCTCTGACATTTATAACAAACCAAACCGTTTGAAAATCAGTGGAAAATTGAGCAAGTTATGGTTATTTAAAAAGTGCATGCACCATTAAAACACAATGTTAGGAGTGAGCGAGCTGCCTGTGACAAGATGGCCGCCAGTGCGGACGTCGACCTCCATTGGCCAGCAGCGCGGACGAGACATCTAGCCTTTATTATGGATATCTATGCCTATTAGACCCCCGAACAAAGACGTAATAACAGAGAGGCTTTATTTAAATATTTGGAGAACACAGGTTTAATTAATAGGATTTGAGAGTCCAAATCTGTGAAACCTGTTCGACTAACAGGGCCTGGCCAATTTAAGTCCAATTTTTCACATCATTCCTCACGTTGCACAAATGCCGGTGGTGTCTGGTGGATTAATACTCAGTGTTGTTCTCCTTTCCTATATCCTATTCACGAAATTGAACATTACAATAAACTATAACTGGGTAAAGACGGCCAGCCGGTACTGTAGCTCTACGAGTATTAGCGGTTAAATGTCCAAGTCCACTTGATGAAGATGAACGCACTTCAAAATGGCTTTTAAAAGCCGGTTGAGTTTCTCTTCAAAGGCAAAGTTTGTGTCAACACAACCTGGAGATGCTCTCGTGAAGCGCTGAACTGAAGCCCACAACATCTCGGCTTTCCCGTCACCACGAGACGCCTTTAAAAGACCACAGGCTTAGATGGCTTTCATTAGGCAGCCGTTCTCCAATCTCATCCAATCACGGATCCCGAAAGCATTACAGCAGGTACGCCAAACTTTTAATGCACTCAGCTGCACTTCATTCCCCGAGGAGCGCTAATGCTGCGAGAGGAATAGCTTTAAATGCATCATTAAACCTGCCAGAGAATTAACTTGGACAGAACTTAATTATGTCACACACAAGGCCCTGCAACTTTAAGATTTGAGGAAAACCAATATTGCAGGCTGGAGAATGGAGTTGGTTCGTTTAGATATATAATTAGAGGCAATCAGCCATGTTCCTGCGGTGTGTGTTGAGACTGAACAAACAGAAAGATTTCACACACAAAATGGATCCTTGAGCAAAAGAAGCGTGTGGAGTTTAGAGTCACGCTGAACACAGTCAGTCTGAAAATGTGCTTTATTTTGGTGCGCTCAAGCACATCTATGAAAACGCATTGGTTTAAGAATAAAAATGAATGTGTGACACAAAAGAGAAAGAGATTTTCACTGGATATTTCCCTCCAAATCAATCATTATGGCATCATTTCACATTTAATTCCCATGTTTCGAGTCAGAGATGAACAGCGTAACATGACCAGCTCAGATCTTCTGAACACGACGCAGTCTGTTAAAATAAAACGGATGCGTTTCGGAAGTCCTTTGCTTGGCTGAAACGCTCCTCTTCGCCTGTCGAGCCCACACTGCTCATCTTGAGTGAGATTCGACTCGATCTGACGGCGGGCGAAGGGAACACATCGAGTGAAGCTCAGGCATGAGGCAGTGACTCTTTCTCTGTCCCGTCATCCATGCTCAAGTCATCCGGAGCGCCTTGAGAGATTCCCGACTGTCTTCCGGATCCTCAGGGTTTGCAGGCGACGTGAAGTCTCAGCACAAGTGCATTTCTGTGTGTTTCCCGGGCCTGAACGCAGACTCACGGAGCCGGTGTGTGTCATTCTCCACGTCAACAGAGGCGACTTTTATAAGCACATGTTTGTTTTTATCTGCACAATTTGTGCAGCTTCTAAAGGCATTCCTGTGTGTTGAACAGTAGATCGCGGCGCTAGCAACGCCAAGGCCATGGGTTCGATTCCCAGGGAATGCACGGACTGATGAAATGCATACCTCCAATGCAACGCAAGGCTTTTATGGATTTAACTCTTTCCCCGCCAGTGACGGATTCTCCATCATTTATGACACGACGCTTTTGGCAACTTAAAAAAAAAAAACGCTAGCAGGGAAAGAGTTCAAATAATGTAACGCTAGTGATGCAGAAATTACACTTTACCTTTAAACATAATATAAATACATTCATATTAGAGAAATGTGTATTAGATTACAGTTTATTTTAGAAAAATTGGTGTAGAAAACATTTTCACTCAGAAATTGCTAATTCTCAAATACTTACAAAGTGGCAAGTACTGCAACACATTGAGTTAAACATGACATTTTGAAGTAAAAAGACAGAAACAGTATTTTCTTTTAAAACACACTCCAATAAAACTACTAGAGTGCAGATAAATGCATTCTCACCATTGTTATTTCTATTGGTATACATGGTTTTTGTTCATATTTTTTAATTAAATTTAAATTTCAGTGTTTCAGTTTTCAAAACTTAAAATTTTTCAGCAATTTTTGATCTTTTTTTTAATCTGTCTATATATATATATGTGTGTGTTTTTATTAAGTTTTACTTTATTTTGTTATTTTAGTACTTCAACGTGAACTAAACAATGTTGACTTAATGGCTGAAATAAAATTTGTATATTTGTATATATATGTATTTATATTTAAAATGTGTACTTTAAAACTAAAAGATTTTCTTCACTTCTATTTTCTTTAAATCCTGATTCTCACTATATGGTGTTTCATTATTACATTTATTCATTTGGCAGATGCCTTTATCCAAAGTGACTTATTCTCATATTCTTGAGAATATATATATATATATATATATATTAGTGCTGTCAAACGATTAAAATATTTATCCGCGATTAATCGCATTAATGTCATAGTTAACTCGCGATTAATCACACATTTTAATCTATTTTAAATGTCTCTTGATTTCTTTTTGTCCCATTATTTTTTCTCATTTTAATGCTCTTATCAACATGGAAAAGTGGATCAGCTTGCTTTGTGCAAATGTTTTTTATTGAAAACATCATTGGCTTATACTGTGTTCAATTTCACACTAACATTCTCACTTGGAGCAAATAATCTCTCACACAATGTAACACTGTGTGTGTGTGTGTGCTTGGCAAATATTTAATGAATTCAATGCATTTAAAAATGAAAAATATTTATACATATAGGTTTGATATTTCAAAGACTCTGGAAAGCCCACATATGTTGTGTCTACAGTTATTGGTAATCAGACTGCAAAAGAAATTTCTAGAAATTATTCTAATATTATTTTTTTACAGTTTTTCTCAAATGCTAAAACACTAAACCCTATTGTCTGAACCAAATGCTCAGTTGCCTGAACCCACTGATTGAATCAATCACTCTTTTGGCAAAACCATAAGCACTTTTCACCTGTTTAGACACAACTTGCCAACACATTTTCATTGTGATGCACCCGTGCTGCATAATGGTGAGCACAGGTGACAAAAGTCAAACACAATTAAAGCACAGGTGTCACCACTTGAACACAACAACTCAAAATTGATCACACTTGTGGCTAATGATGTGAGGGAACATATACAGTAAGCCAGTTCAGAGGGCACTGGTTTGTGAGGCTCTACAATGGATAGAAATCTGAGAGGAGGAATTCGTGTGAGAGGAGGTCGAGGTGGTCAGCGAAGACAAAGAACAGTAATATCTGATGAAATCAGAGCTACTGTGATTGACCATGTTCTTGTCCATGGTATGAGGATGAGGGAGGCTGGACAAAGGGTACAACCAAACATCAGTAGATTCACTGTGTCCACCATAATCCGAAGATTTAGAGAAGAGAACAGGTAATTAACTTTTTTTTGACATTATATACAGTATGTAAATGTTGACAGCAATTACTGTATGACATACTATATACTATACCACAGTATACTGTAAGTAAATATATGTTTCAGTACATCACTGTACCAATGTACTGTAGTATTGTAATGGAGGGTTGGTCTAACTGTTGTAGGCCTAGTATTCCATGTATATTTTTTGTAACTCCATGTTCTCTCTTTGTAGAATTGAAAGACCGCCACGTGGGGGTGGGAGGACAGGTATGTTCTCCCCACACCAAGAGACCCTAATTGTTGATATGGTCCATGAGAACAATGCCATTAAACTGAGTGAAATTCAGCAGAAGATCATTGAGGACCATGTAAATTTTGAGGGTATCAACAGTGTCAGCCTCTCTACTGTTGATCGTGTCCTCAAGCGCAACAGAAACCGCTATACAGAGTCAAAGAGCAAAGATTCCAGTATGTACAGGTTGGCATATATCCAGACACATTCAATGTTGATTACTCTAGGTAGTGATTTACTGTAGTGGCCTAAATCACTTTTTCCGTATCACTTACAAAACGATATCTATTTCTACAGAGGGTTTTTCAACTGGATGCAATGGAAAGACCCCATGAATACATCTACATGGATGAAGCTGGGTTTAATCTCACCAAAAGGAGAAGGAGAGGCCGTAATGTGATTGGCCATCGGGCCATTGTTGGTGTTCCTGGGCAGCGTGGGGGCAATGTCACATTGTGTGCTGCCATCAGCAATCATGGGGTTGTCCACCATCATGCCAACCTGGGGCCCTACAACACTCACCAGCTCCTCATTTCCCTCAATCACACGCGAGATGCTCTGTTAGGGCAGCAGGAGGAGCATCCCATCTATGGTATTGTTTGGGACAATGTGAGTTTTCACAGAGCCCTCCAGGTTAGAGAGTGGTTCAATATGAACCAAGGTTTTATCAATCTTTGCCTTCCACCGTCCTCCCCTTTCCTAAATCCCATTGAGGGATTCTTCTCCTCATGGCGGTGGAAGGTATATGAACGCCAACCTTACACCAGGGTCAATCTCCTGCAAGCCATGGGACTCGCCTGTGGTGGCACAGGTGTGGAGGCATGCCAAGCCTGGATACGGCAAGCCAGGGGTTTTCCCCGTTGCCTGGCCAGACAAAATGTGGCCTGTGACGTGGATGAAGTCCTGTGGCCTGACCCAGTACAGAGACATGATGCTGTGGCTGAGTAATGCACTTATTTGTATATTTTTGTACTTTATTTTTACATGGGCGTACTGTACACAAGTGGCAAACGCATAAGATTTCTGTTTGTTTTTACAAGTGCTACGTGTAAATGCACAAGATTTCTGTTTTGTCTTTTTGTACAAGTGCTAAATGCACAGTTTTTTTGTTTTGCAACATGCATTTAGCATACAGTGAACAATAAACATTTATTTCTCCAGCTTCATGTCCTGAGCATTGTGTTTTCTATTTTTCTATGTAGTGTTTAGTGACTGTTCAGTAGCGTTTTTAATTTTGATTGACTCGGGGCACGATTTGACAACATAGTTCAGTTTTGAGCACAGATTGAACTGTTTTGAGGTGAAAGTTTGGTTTTGCAAGAAGAGTCTGAGGTTTTGTGAATATAGCTTGAAAATTGGGCTTTGTGTTCACAGTTTGGAGAAAAGGAGAGCAGCTTTCAAGAAATGTGTCTTAGCAATCGAGAAAAACTGTAATATATTATAACATAAATGAACAAACATGCAATTAATCAAATACATTCAAAATGTAATATATATATATATATATTAGTGCTGTCACACGATTAAAATATTTAATCACGATTAATCGCATTAATGTCACAGTTGACTTGCGATTAATCGCAATTAATCGCACATTTTTATCTATTCTAAATGTCTCTTGATTTCTTTTTGTCCCATTATTTTTTCTCATTTTAATGCTTTTATCAACATGGAAAAGTGGATCGGCTTGCTTTGTGCAAATGTTTTTTATTGAAAACAACATTGGCATATACTGTGTTCAATTTCACACTAACATTCTCACTTGGAGCAAATAATCTCTCACACAATGTAACACTGTCCATCAATAAAAGGGTGAAAGAAATACTGACGAGGTCCTGATATTGACGAGGGGGCGGAGAATTCGCATCAGCTGTGTGTGTGTGTGTGTGTGTGTGTGTGTGCTTGGCCATCATCAAGCGGTGTTTCAGACTGGCCGTGCTGCGATGATGATAGCTCAGTTCACAACGACAAAACACACAGATCACTTTGGTCTCGTCAATGGAACCATTTGGCAACTTTTTAAAAGTAAAATTTCTATTCAGAATCTTATTGGCATCCATTTCGGCGTCTCGCGCTCGTCATCCACTCAAAACGTAACGTTAACCTACTATTTGGCCGGCTCGCAAACCCAAACAAGTGTGTGCGGCGTCGTGACTGTTGTTTTAGCTAGATCCGCTTGCGCTTTGGTCGACGAAGCAACAAAACGTCCTCGCGCGGCGCAAGCCATTGAAATCAATGGGTTTCATCATCAAGCAGCGCCACGCCCTGTTGCAAAAACATGTGAAAAAAACTACAAAGTTTGCTAGGCCGAAAAGACCATTAATCGCGCGATAAAAAAATGAATCGCGTTAAAATGGGTTTGCGTTAACACTGACAGCCCTAATATATACACATTTAAACTGCTACTTTATTCAGCACACCGCATTAAATCCCAGAAAGCGTTTGTGACAAACAAACCTCTCTCTCCAGCACAGGCTCCGAATTCTCAAGTCTGACAAAGAGAGTTTGTGAACGAATGGAAATGAAGTAAGAGTGATGGCTGAACGAGGCGGCGAGGGACGCTCGACTGAGAGAGGAGAGGACAGACTCACTCCAGCTTCATCGCCAGTCTCCGAGGCCCACACACACCTCCTGTAATCGATCATACAAATGAACGCAACACAATATTTTCACACCTGTGCAATTTCCCAGAACCCACACGTCTCGGTTCGGAAATGAACGAGGCAGATTGCAAATGTCTAAACAGAGGCGACTTGATTTAGCACTGCGATAATATGGCAAGACAAATAGGAGACGAATAATGAAAAGAATTGATCAGAAGGCATTTTCACACTGTGGGACAAATGATAAACCTCAGAAAGTTGCTCTGAGGAGGAGTTTGCCTCTCCCGGACCGTCATGTTTTCATTAAAAGAGCCGCAATGCTAAATCAACATCCGTATGCTAACGCAGCGATAAGAGCGCGAGGAACCCGGGCTTCTGCTGACAGACAGTTTCATTTCCTCGGCCTATAGGAGTGTGTGTGTCGAGCGCAGAGAAACACTGCTGTGACGCGCTCTTTGTGATGAGGCTCTGTAAATCCACTGCAACATTCATCCTCAACTTCATTTGCATTGAAATGGGAATGCCATATTTCATTCCTGTCGCTGGGAAACTTACTACACTTATTTATATATTTACAGTGTGTGAACACCTTCTGTTCTTCTCACTCCAGCGTCAAGGAGCGCAGGGATGAAGATGATGCAATTCAGGGAAGGAAGGGAATCACCCGAGCAACACACACACACACACACACACACACACACACACACACACACACACACACACACACACACACACACACACACACACGCGCACACACACACACACACACACTCACACACTCACTCACACACACTCTCACACACACACACACACACACACAATCACACTCTCTCTCTCTCTCTCTCTCTCTCTCTCTCTCTCTCTCTCTCTCTCTCTCTCACACACACCATATTTTGAAGAATAGCCTATATGAATATGTAAATATGTTGAGGGGGATGTAAATGTTTTGCACAATTAACTTGCTGAAGCATCACTTTCCGCCCTGCATTTCTTTGAGAGCAACACAATTAAACTGGGGTTTTGAAATCAGCGGGAAACCGTGTAACTCGTTTGAGTCCCGATGTCGAGAGTAACTTCTGTTCTGTGCAACCGGTGATTATGGTCTGAAAGCTCGTCTAGAATATGAAACATGAAATCTGTTCAAAAAAGAGCATCTTCAGGAATATTCTCCTATCAATCTCCTCTAAGAGTTTCTTAGAGAACCCCAAAGTCAAAATTAGAATATTGTGAAAAGGTTTTCATAAGCTGTAAGCCATAATCATCAAAATTATAACAAATGAAGGCTTGAAATATCTCACTTTGCATGTAATGAGTCTATATAATATATTAGTTTCACCTTTTAAGTTGAATTACTGAAATAAATGAACTTTTGCACCATATTCTAATTTTTCGAGTTTCACCTGTATCTACATATTCATGTAAACACCGCTCTCGGCCGCTCTCTGGGTCACTAAGATCTTGTGATCAGGCACTTTATCTGTCCCTCGCTCTCGGTGATCGAGCTTTCTCTGTAGTCGCCCCAAAGCTCTGGAACAATTTACCTTTAGACAACAGGACCTCTCCATCTCTGGTTGCTTTTAGATCCAGATTAAAGACCTATTTTTACTCTCTTGCATTCGAGTAATGTGTATGTAATCGAGTTGTGTGTATTTTAAACAGTGTTGTGCAAGTTACTTCCAAACTGTAATACATTATATATTACTTGTTACTGTTATTTAAAAGTAATTCATTACCTTACAATATTACTGTCTCAGAATTGTAATGCGTTACATTACTCCTGTATTACTTTTGAGTTACTTTCACCAAAATAACTATAAATGACTAGGGCTGTAAAGATATGCGATATGAAACCGAAATCGCGACACTCAGATCCACGAACCTGCAGAATCGCGACACACCTCTTCCAACTCCCAGCGTTATCCATACCGTCCAGATCCAATGCTACCACATCTTTAAATTACTATTAGTATTATTTGAAGTTAACTTAATATTTTAAAATACGTAGACCTACACCACAAAACTAGTTGAGGATAAATTATTTAAAATTTGGGAATTCCAGCGTTATGGACATGACATTTGCAGTCAAAACTTGAAATATAAATTCTCAGAAAATACATTAATACCAAAATATTGAAACCTCTGTTTATCCATAGGCTCCTCCCTGAAAGGAGTCCAGACATTAGAAAAATATCAGTCTACACATGCGTTTTATATTTAATATTAGGGAAATAGACAGTCATGCGTGACAAAAAAAATCTTTAACTTTTAGGAGGCAACGATTTTTTTGTGTGTAGTTCTGTGAATTACACTGCGCAAATCGGATGAAGAAGGGTTGGCTCTCCACAGAACATAAAATATTCATTTTATTTTATTTTCGAAAAAACAATGTTACAGACGTGACAGTTCTCCATTACGGACGCGACCGCTGAAGCGGCACTAAAAGACTGCTTTAAAACTTTCACAGAGACCTTACACAGAAGACACAAAAGCCTTTCTTTAAAGTGAATTTCGTTTTCTATTAATTGTATCTTAATTTTTATCAATGTTTCATCAACCAATTGCCTGGATTTAATAAATAAGAAGTAGGCTAAATATAGCAGACAATTATAGATAGGCCTAATCACGACACGGAGGTGAACTGGAGCGCGTCTCATAAATGAACCGAAACTCAGCGTATAAGGTAGCCTATTCACGGACCTGAAAAATATATCTATATTGAAATGTCTATACTTGTAAACAGAACAATTCAAAACAGAATAAAACAGACTCTGCTTATAAAATGAAATGTGCATTTCTCTCTGGTGCATTCACTACTGCGAAGATCACGAGTCAGCATCGTCAACTTCATCTTGACTTTATTAATAAACAATTAAAATGTCTCCTTGCTATATTTGACATATTCATAATCATTGCTTTTGCCGGTTCTTTGTGACAGCTTTTAGGTGCTTTATCGGCAGCGCCGCCGCCCTTACATGAACCACCGCATCAAAAACATGATTGCGTGATGAAAACATGAAAAATACCACATAAACATAGCCTAACTGTTTAGAAAGGAAACACAGAACGAATAGCCTAATGCGATACGTCCATCTCGCGAATGTATAGTCTTCTTCATGCCATCTTCACCATTAACCGCTTTTCCACTGGCCAGCGCGAGCACAGAGGCCGAAATCATACTTCACGGCTCTCCTGTAAAAAATAAATCACTATACAAATATATCAGACGCTGCCATTTAGTCTTTATTTACAGACTTGGACACCACACGCGGCTATTGACTGACCACGAACAGGTAACTTAGCCTACTTGCATTTTTCATTCATTAATGTCTCGCGGTCTTGCTGTTTTTTTTTTTTTGTTGTTTTTTTACAATTAAAACTAAAAGTCTGTTGTAACGCAAGCCTTACTGAACATGTACCGAGTAAAATATTACTGAAAATTGATTAGTAATGCCTTACACTACTGCGTTACAGCAAAAAGTAATATGTTACTGTAATGCATTACTTTTGTAACGCGTTACTCCCAACACTGATTTTAAATTAGTCTGTGTTGTATGTTATGTATGTATGTATATGATTCTGATACTTTTTCTACTACATTTCTCTATATTTTTTTTATTGATTGATTTATCTTATTGTACTGTAAAGCACTTTGGATCAACTACGGTTGAGTTAAACTTGTGCTCTAAACATAAAACTTGACTTGATTCGACTCGGCAGCGGGATGTTCGTTAACAAGATATTTTAAACTTCGTTATACCCCTAAGCGAAGAACGAAAAATAACTTCTCCGTGAGCATATGAGGGCCTTAAGAGTTCAAGAGAAATAAGGACAAATAATTTTTAAGTCGTCTTTTTCCACTGAACCTGCCACAGTTTTACAAACTCCAGTTATACCCAAAGTCTTTAATTGGTCCTATTTGACCACTTTTATGGTGCTTTAAAGCTTAAGCAGGGATCATCCAGGGTTATCATTAAGTAAAACTCAAATTAAACTAAATAATGAACACGGAGAAGTAATTCGACGCAGAACAATTGGTTTTGAGATGATATTAGGGGTGTGCAAATGATGACACGACGTACATTTTGGGAAGAACATCTACTATTTCCCTGTGTAAACAAACGTAATTAACATTGCTCCCGACTAAAATGACGACAGAAGGAAATGAGATATATAAACACGGCTCAACCCAGATCCTCCCGGGCTACAACAAACTCGCTTTTGACTGTGCGATCAAAACAATACATCACTCAAGGAAGAGGAGAGCGGGCTGAAAATCAGCCGTGTCATCATCATTCCCTCTGTTTTCCATGATTTTGTATGATTTCCCTCCCCTGGCTCTCCTTCCAGGCCCCGTGGTGTTAATTATACGAGGTCTCTCTCCCTTCGAGCGAGTCGTGCGGTGGAAGTGCATTAATCTTGATTCGCTACTTCAGTACAAAGCCTTGTTTGAAGAGTCTCCTTTGGTAAAGCCCCAAAGGCAGGGTGATTCAGATGAGGACGAGGAGACGGGAGCGAGTGCTTTCTTTCTGAACCTGAGCGTCTCGCAAACCATGCAAATGAAAGTCGCACACGTTCCCCGATGAGGTTTCCGGGACAGAGACGTGCCGTCCGACTGCAGGAGCCATTAGCACGGCTGTGTTTACGTCAGATTTGGCGGACTGGGATCGTCTCGGGACGTTTAAAGGTCATCGCGTGCGGATTGTCTCGTGTGGCCATGCAGATCCCAAAACAAAGTCTCTGAAATGAATTTCAATTAGATTTATTTTAGATTAAAACTGCTTTGATTGCACAAAAAAACATATCATGCAAAGTGTTCCTGCGTCCTCCACCCATACTCATATCATTTTTATCAAGCTCTTCTTTAAAGTCTTGATGTTGAGTCGAAGTCTAGAACAAGTTTTCCTGCTTGAATGTTGATTATTCTCCTCATATTCTCCATTGTTGCGGCTCCTCTCTTCCCAGTCTGTCAGTAACGCTCTGTTTACTTCCTGTCTCTATGAAGCCCCTCCTTCTGAAAAGCACACTGTGCTCTGATTGGTCGGCTGGAGCAGTGTGTTGTGATTGGTCGAGCGCTTCGAGTGTGTTTGGGAAAGTCCCGCCCCTTTCCATAACCGCCAGTTTAACACACTACTAACTAACTCAACCAGGCCCCGCCCCTTTATTCTGCGTATGGATTATTATAATGAGGAATATTGTGACGTGTTCGTTCCCGGAAGAAACTCAAGACTACAATGGAGGCGTTTCAGGAGTTCAGAAACACTGATATAGAGAGGGACTTTTTTTTCAGTTCTCCATGACATCTGTGGGGTTGGCCAATAGGAGCGCAGAAGCGCTTTCAAACACGGCGAAAGGAAAGAGAGATGATGGTATTGGTTCTGCTGGGTGAAATAATGCAGTGGAGAAAAGGTTTGTGGAGCGATGGACACTCCTGGCTTTATGAGGTTTCCCTGAGGGACGACCATGACAGAGTGGAAAAATGTAAATGCTGGCGAACTATAGCTTTAGCAACAAAGTGAGCGCTGGGATTAGCATTAAGCTAACATGCTGCTTCGGTAGCCATTGTTTGTTTACACACTTGATTCCAGAAGTCAGTTGATAGTTCCTTCTCGATGACATCACGCATGACATTAGAGACACGTGTCAAAGCAACTTGTATTCTGACATGCTTCTTGTTCATAACAAGATTTTAGGAGTCAAAATCGCACAGTCGGACACTGTGACTATAGTAAAAGACAAGCAAATCCTGTAGTCTGAACTCAGTTGAGTGCAATGGTCTCTGCTGGATATTAGACACCGATCACACTCTTCTGCAGATTATTCAGCCGTTAGAAAGCAACACACATTCCCAGTGAAATGACATCTGGGTTTTACACTCGTTTATTTGAAGAGCACACTTCAGAAACGCATCAAAGAGTATATCATTCACTTGGGTCATATTGAGGCACATCAAGGCAAACAGAAACCCATGCGGTTTCATACGTGCGTCTGCGGCACAATTTACCCCGTCGGAAACGTGCCGATGAACGAGCAAAATAAAGTTTTACTGAATGTGACGCAGTAAAAAAGAGAAAAGGCTGCACTGAAAAACAAGCGTATTGTAGTCTGATTTCCAACTCGAATGACTCAAATGCCAAAGAATAATAACAATTGTATCTCAAAAACACCCCAAATATTCAGAAACCAAATGTTCCATTGGGAGACCCAGGTCTATTTGTACACACTCTCACTTTAACTTTTATTAAACTGAATACACACGTAAACACAGGTATATTTAGCACTCCTGAATGATTTACACCAAGCAAATGAATTACACAGGAAAACAATTTAATAAATCATGTAACAACTAAAACATTCAGGCCAACTTCCAGCCGGGACTGATGAGAAGTGTAGAGCGTATGTGTGCGCTCATGTGAATGAAGCAATAGTTTAACAGACAAGCCGAAGAAGCCGGCGGCTCCCATCGGACCGGACGCGCGCGTGTGTGTGTGTGTGTGTGTGTGGGAGACGGTTTAACAGACAGAGAGACTCTGTAGGGACACTGTGTGTGGAGATATTTAGTGTTGCTGACAGAAAGAGCCCGAGGCTCAGAGCTGTTGACCGTTTCACGGCACTGACAGGATGATGGGGAAACAAGACATGCAAAAGAGCAATCCAGGCGATCGCACCACCACAAACGAAGAAGAAAATTAAAAATAAAATTCTTTAAAGACTTTACATGAGTTTCATTCTGAGCACTGTGATTGCACAGCTTTTTCTGTGACAACATGCCCCGACACTGCACTCCACAGGGGATCTATCATCAGGTTATCTGCTAATTTTAATCAGTAAAACAATAACGTTTTGGCTAGCCGTATTCTATAGTTGACTCTTGCTTGAATATACGTACTGTAAGTGTAAATTCATTGTGTTCACTTGTTCATCCAAAAGCTATAGGAAAAATATGATAATGCAATTTATATTTGGATGATGGAATTTTGGATAATAGAATTAACTCTTTCACCGCCAGCATAAAAAAAAAAAAGTTGCCTACCAGTAGATTTGATTATTTCACAAAACTTTCAAGTTTTCAACTTTCCCTAGAATATTGTGTTGTATGAACATGCAATACATCAACGGAAAGAACAAACAACAACAACTATTCTTTTTTTCATCAGCACTTGAATGTGGGAAAGTTTCATAAAAAACTCCATTAATGGCGGGGGAAGAGTTAAGCATATTTTTGTAAGATTTTTTGCCTTTTTGAAATCATTTTATTGACAATTGAACACATTTCCCTCTAAAATCGTGATGTAAAAACTAGGGCTGTCAAATGATTAATCACATCCAAAATAAAAGTTTTTTTTACATAATATATGTGGGTGCAATGTGTATAATTATTTTGTATATATATAAATACACACACATGCATGTATATTTAAGAAAAAAATATTATTTATATATAAAATATTTATATTTATATATAATATAAATGATATATAAATCTATATACAGTATATACATGAAAATATTTCTTAAATATATACAAGCATGTGTGTGTATTTATATATATAAAATAATTATACACAGTGCACCCACATATATTATGTAAAAAAAACTTTTATTTTGGATGGGATTAATCACGATTAATCATTTGATAGCCCTAGTAAAAACCAAGATATAAAAATACTTTTCCAAGATTAATAATAAATATATATTTTGTATTATAATAATAAATAATACATATTTTTGTTCTCATTAGGTGGCGTTTAAAAGGCTGTTAATTTTCAGTGATAGTATTGATCTGACTGCACTGACTCTATAGGATGAGAACAAACCTTGAACTGAATCGAGCATAATAAAGTTCACTATTGTTTATAATCAAAACTAACGTTAGCTGGACAATAACTTTATCCTAATGCTGTTGTAAAGCCTAAACAATCTGTTACGGTAATTTCTATTATAACTGTAAAGCTGCTTTGAAACAATCCGCTTTATAAATGAAGGTGACTTAACTTGACTATTGTCTTTTAGAGCTGCTTAATAATTGAATTTGTTTCATAATTGATGAATTTTGCAGCATGAACTGTTTATTTTCCTGTTTATTACTGTGAAGCTGCTTTGATATCTGTTTTGAATGAAGCGCTGTGACTTGAATATGATATTTTTGTTTGAATTAAATATATAACGTCTGATTCTGACAGGTCTTGAAAGGCTTCGTGAGATTCACCTGTACAAACACAGACATGATTTTTGAGTGTATATGAAACTCTCACAGCACGATCTCCTTTAGAAAGGATGTGTACAGAAAGCCAGCTATAGCACGTCTCCTGCCTTTGCATTGTGGGTAATCTATGGCCCTTAATTGAGCCCTCAGGCTGGTTACGTAACTCAGACACAGAGAGCGCTTGGAGGAGTGCGACCTGTGTCACGCCAACTCCAGGCGTGTTCATTAGTCGTCATTGATCTACTGTCTCGTCCTCTTCTCTCTCTCTCCCTTCGCCCTCCTCCTTCCCTCCTTCCGTCCCACCTTTGGGGGATCCATGTCGGAACAACCATTAATAATGCAAGAACAATAAAGCCACTGGAAAAAAACATTTTCATTTACAAGACAGATGTACATGTTCTGTGTGGAAAGTGTCCATGCTGGCTTTTATTTCGGAACTGAAACGTGACAGAAGCAAATAAAAGCATTATAATCAGTGATGCTGTCTACACTAGATGCGGCCGCTGTGTCGACTCGTGTCCAGAGAAAATGTGCTGTAGGTTTCTGGAAACTAGTTAATACTCACTAGTTCTGGTCCTAGTTAACCTGTTAAAGACACCGTTAGCTTCCATAATGTGACGAGTTTTCAGGTGAAACATAATACTAGCAGGAAACTAGCATGTCATTTAGCATTTAGTTAAGAGATTAACTTTATGAAACGGGAATTTATTTATTTAACATTACATTTTATGAAACTGGAAAATATTTAAACAGTTTCAAAAACAAACAAATCAATAAAAATAATAACAAAAAATATAACAATATTAATACTAATTATTATTAGTAAACCTTTAGGAAACCAGAAAATATTTATTTAAAAAGTTTAAAAAATAAATCAATTATAATAGTAATAGTAATTGTAATTATGATTATTATTATACCTTTAGGAAACCAGAAAATATTTATTTAAAAAGTTTAAAAATAAATAAATAATAATAATAATGATGATGATTGTTGTTATTATTATTATTATTAGCAGTAGTAATTACTATTATGAAACCTTTATAAATCCTGATAATATTTATTTATTTATATTTAAAAATGAAATCAATAAATAATAATACAAATATGTATTCATTCATTCATTCATACATGTTCATGTTGTCTTTAAGCCATTATTTCTTCTCCGCTTGATAAAGAAAGTGAACTGGTGTTTTCTGAAGGGAAGTTGCTCTGGCTGGATCAACTTTCAGTGTCTTGGGTTTCTTCTCATATTGTGTTTGCTCCATGTGTCAATAAACAACATGGCAAAAATAATATTTTGTCTTGTTTTTCCAGTGCAAACATTGCCCTTAAAGCCCTATAGTTGACTTGTGATTGGTTTGAGTTCACACTAAGAATGAATTAGGCATTGTGAAGGTCTGGAGTCGTCCCTGACCGCTTCTTCTTCCTTATTACGCCACTCACGTCTCCGAACATCCGCTTCCAGTGTTTCTCAGCACTGAGAGAAAGCACAGTCCTCCTCAGGCGCTCATAGAAACACACACACACACACACACACACAGGGCCGGACTGGGACCAAAATTCGGCCCTGGCATTTGTGGTTTTCACCGGCCCAACTAATTGATGACGTTAAAAAACGTCCCCTGAATCTGAACATTTTTCCCACTGAGACACACCATACAAGGCAGCAATTTAGGCGCGTTTCCATTACAGATTTGCGCAAAACTTTTGCGATTTTTTCTAAATGTCGATAAAAAACTATTGCGAAATGACGGCGTTTCCATTAACTGATGTTATGCGATACAACGTCCTTTTTTTCTCTCACGATAAGTAATTTAAACATCATGGCAACGGGTCTATCAGCCACCACCACACTAGACATTATTATTATTATTAATGTAATGAGACGTGGTGTGTTATCCAAGCATTAATGGCAGGGAAAGACGCATACTGCTAAGGAGTTTCTGGGTGTTTCTCTCTCATTTCTGCCCCGAGGTCTTGATTGTGGCATTTCTTTGAGGTTTAGAATCCAGTATTCCTGAAGCCTAATTATTGTTTATTTTATGAATTTAATAAAGAACTCTGTCCAAACGGTCAGTGTACATTTGTGTCCATTCGTTTTTCCTTTTTTAACCCGTATTGCAAAACGAAAAATGAACGGTGATTTTTTTATTTAAAATGCAAAGTTAACCAGCAAATTTTTTTTTTTAATTTGAACTGTACACAAATGCTGTGCAAAAATAATAATATATCGACTAAATTTCAGATGTTTCTTTGACTTTTTGCCCCTTTATTAAACATTTAAAATATTCACAACTTAATACGAACAAAATGTAGATTTTAATGGTTTTCTAAGGGCAAATTAGAACCTGGAAATTATATTTTTCCCGCAGTGCTGAATGAGAAGAGCCATATTTATGTCTCTGGAACCACAAGGTGATTTAGGTGAGTTATAGGCTAATGATAATAAATCTGTCTGAAAAAATAACGAGTCATTTTAATTGTTTATTAATAAACAATTGTTTTCTAAATCAGTGTCGGCTAAAAACATATCTCCATCTCCGCTGAGGCGCGCCGCGCGAATGCACCTTTAGAGAGAAATACACCTTTCATAAGGATTACATCATCAGAATGTATTAGCTTTCGATTCGAATTTGTTCGTTTTAAAGTGGACACTTCAAGCTTTAGCCTAGGCTATAGCCTACTTTGTTTCAGTTCTCGCGCTCCAGTTCACGGAGATCATGAAAGCGCGCATGATTGTTTTATTTTATTTTACAAAAGCACAACGTTTTCTTGTTATTGTGAGTTTACACAAATAAAATCATAGTGGCGAATAATGTGTTATTATTTTCTGTATGACCAGAAATTATAGAGTAGGCCTATTTTAAGTTGTTTCTACTGTTGATAGGAAAAAGCAAGTGTTCGCGGCCGCGCCTCCGTGCCATGCGCGCTCAGCAAACACTTGGATATGCGTCAAAATCTTGTGTTTATTTGTGATAATCTAAGCCCTGTATTATTATTGTCTAACCATTATGAATGACATTTGACGAATTGCTTTGTTCCTTTTTTTGGATAAAAGCGTCTTCTAAATATGTAGCCTAATAACTGTTATAATAATGCTGATATTTATTAGCCTATTATTTGCGTATATCACGGACCCCAAACACACCGCGTCTTCAGGTGACTGTAAATGCGCAAAAACTGTTTCCATTGCAGTTTTGCGAAATATTCCTTTTTCGAATTGCCTGAAAAACCTCCTCATGCGAGCGTAAAAACTTTTTTGCGATAAAGGTGCAGCAACGTGGTCAGCTCGGCCCAAAACAATAGAAAATCACACCGGCCCTTCTGGCATGTGCCAGAATTGCCAGATGGCCAATCCGGGCCTGCACACACACACACTCTCTGCTATACTGTAAACCTCCACCCTAAAAAGCCTCGTTCTCTCCTTCCCTCGACTCCCCATGTCTCCACATTTGCAGCTCTATGGACGCCCTGCCAGGATGAGAGATATTTTTATACTGACAGCAAATGGTTAAGGGGAATATATAGGATGGGAATTAAATCAATATTTTAGTGCACTACTTAAGGTATGGTGTGTGAGCCATTATCCTGCACTAATTGCCCCTATCGGCTCTGGATCGCTTCGACAGCCATTGAGTTTCATATGAAGTCCTGAACCATCACTTCTCTCAGAACGGAAACACACACAGCACGACTGGCAGCGTATTGGGATCTATTTATTTTTAGGCATGCATAAGCAGACACACACGAACTGCACAACATTTAATGCTGTGGAAACATCTCTATTGCCATGGGAGACAGAGGCCGGCTTTAGAGGAACAGCTTATAGTGTCCACGGCCTGAGAGCGTCACGGCGAGGCCAGACCAGTGTTTGTGTAGTATTCTGTTGACTAACAAGACTTTATCTGCTTGATTTTTTATTTCAATTATTTTTTTTGCTGCTAATGTCCCGCTTCAACTCCCCACCAAATGCTGCCGTATTCTTTACATTTACTTGAGAAGCTATTAGAATAACATGACCTATATAAAACTGTACGACTGTATAAAACTGCCGTGACTTTACACGAGGGAGTGTGTGTGTGGGTGCGTGTGTGTGTGTGTGTGTGTGTGTGTGCGTGTCAGTGTGTGTGTGTGTGTGTGTGTGGGTGCGTGCGTGTGTGTGTGTGTGTGCGTGTCAGTGTGTGTGTGTGTGCGTGCGTGTCAGGGTGTGTGAGAGAGTGTGTTTGTGTGTGTGCGTGTCAGTGTGTGTGTGTGTGCGTGCGTGTCAGGGTGTGTGAGAGAGTGAGTGTGTGTGTGTGTGTGTGTGTGTGTGCGTGTCAGTGTGTGTGTGTGTGTGCGTGCGTGTCAGGGTGTGTGAGAGAGTGTGTGTGTGTGTGCGTGTCAGTGTGTGTGTGTGCGTGTCAGGGTGTATGAGAGAGTGTGTGTGTGTGTGTGCGTGTCAGTGTGTGTGTGTGTGCGTGCGTGTCAGGGTGTGTGAGAGAGTGTGTGTGTGTGTGTGTGTGTGCGTGTCAGTGTGTGTGTGTGTGCGTGCGTGTCAGGGTGTGTGAGAGAGTGTGTGTGCGAGTGAGCATGCGTGTGCGAATGTCAGTGTGTGCGTGTGTGTGTGTGCGCGCGTGTCAGTGTGTCTGAGAGAGTGCGTGCGTGAACGAGTGTCAGTGTGTGTTTGTGTGTTTGTGTGTGGGTGCGTGTGTGTGTGTGTGTGTGCGCGTGCGTGTCAGGGTGTGTGAGAGTGTGTGTGTGTGCGAGTGAGCATGCGTGTGCGAATGTCAGTGTGTACGTGTGTGCGCGTGTCAGTGTGTGTTTGTGTGTGTGTGTGGGTGCGTGTGTGTGTGTGCGCGTGCGTGTCAGGGTGTGTGAGAGAGTGTGTGTGTGTGCGAGTGAGCATGCGTGTGCGAATGTCAGTGTGTACGTGTGTGCGCGTGTCAGTGTGTGTTTGTGTGTGTGGGTGCGTGTGTGTGTGTGTGTGCGTGTCAGTGCGAGTGTGTGTGTGCGTGCATGCGTGTCAGTGTGTCTGAGAGAGTGCGTGCGTGTGCGAGTGTCAGTGTGTGTGTGTGTGTGTGTGTGTGTGTGTGCAAGTGTCAGTGTGTGTGTGTGAGTGTGTCAGTGAGTGAGTGTTTTTGTGAGTGTGTGTGTGCGCACATGTGTGGGACTGCATTAACAACAGAAAATATCAATATTTGAATATCAGAGAAGTTGGTGAAAATATCCCACGATATTAGTAACATCACATGCACAGACTCTCATTATCATTCAGTCAGATATTCTGCATGTCATACAAAAACTGTCACACAACTTTAACAAGATGTGTTGTTTCAGCTTCTCTGGAAACACTGAAGGTCACGATTAAAATCAGGCCTAAAAAGTTGGAGTGGACTTTAAGTCTCTGGCCATCAAAGACCAAAATATGAAACGCGTGGCCATCAACATGAGCGTACAAGAGCTTAGATTAAAAAAGAGGGCTTGAGGAAACGCTCAGGCCACTGCATTACTTGTCCTGAGAATTGCAAGGCTATTTCAGTAAAGGGTGTGTGTGTGTGTGTGTGTGTGTGTGTGGGACTGCAATTACAGCTCGTTTTGCTCCTCATCCTCTCTGTCTTCCTTCTTCCAATCATCATCTGTTTCCTGAACTGCTGGAGGGAGCTGGTTGTGTTTTATATTAGACTTTGATGTATTTCTCAGACTCGCGCTGCTCGGTAATAAAGATCTCTCTGGCTATGTTTGGAACAGCAAACTATCACACGACCGACTCGCATAAAGCAGCTTCTTCTTCTCACGCACATATTAACAGGTTACAGTATTCACACTCTCTGTGCTGTGACTATTTCAGGCTATAGTTGCAAGTGACAGACACACAAAACATTCTTTCATTCATTCAATCTGACTTCATCCAGAGGATTAACTAGTTTATATCTTAAATTTTGGGGTTTGGTTTCAATCCATGCAGATTAATTAGTGTTTGAATGTTAATGTGATCAAGCTCCTCATGTAAATCTACTTTCATGTTTGCAATGGCATATGAATGTATAGCTTTTATCCAAGGAAATAGTCAATGCTAGTTAACAGCAAGTCAGCATAATGTAAACTATGTATACAGTATATAAAAAATACAGTTAAACACTTTATGCCAAAATGTAATGCACTCGTATATTTATACACATTTTGCAAACGAATGCGATGTCTAGATGAGTCTAAACTAAAGGATGAAATCACTGTAATGGGAAAAGAGTTTTTATGGTTCAATTATTGATCTTTCTATAGGTTTTCACAATAGATCTCCATTCGCCCTGCCTTCAGCTTTAAGCTATGACCTTTCCATGCTCTTCCAATGAGTATCTTCAATCTATAACCTGAATGATTTACAGTGTGTGTGTCACGAGGCCTCGTCTCTCCTCGCCTCCACTGGCAAAGTCTGAACTTCTAGCACAACTCAGTGCAGGAGAGCTGTCTGTCTGTCTATATATATCTATCTGTCTGTATGTCTGTCTGTTTATCTGTCTGTTTATCTATCTATCTATCTATCTATCTATCTATCTATCTATCTATCTATCTATCTATCTATCTATCTATCTATCTATCTATCTATCTATCTATCTATCTATCTATCTATCTATCTATCTGTCTGTCTATCTATCTATCTATCTATCTATCTATCTATCTATCTATCTATCTATCTATCTATCTATCTATCTATCTATCTAACTATCTATCTATCTGTCTATCTATCTATCTATCTATCTGTCTATCAATCTGTCTATCTATCTATCTATCTATCTATCTATCTATCTATCTATCTATCTATCTATCTATCTATCTATCTATCTATCTATCTGTCTATCAATCTGTCTATCTATCTATCTATCTATCTATCTATCTATCTATCTATCTATCTATCTATCTATCTATCTATCTATCTGTCTATCAATCTGTCTATCTATCTATCTATCTATCTATCTATCTATCTATCTATCTATCTATCTATCTGTCTGTCTATCTATCTATCTATCTATCTATCTATCTATCTGTCTATCTGTCTATCTATCTATCTATCTATCTGTCTATCTGTCTATCTATCTATCTATCTATCTATCTATCTATCTATCTATCTATCTATCTATCTATCTGTCTATCAATCTGTCTATCTATCTATCTATCTATCTATCTATCTATCTATCTATCTATCTATCTATCTATCTATCTATCTATCTATCTATCTATCTATCTATCTATCTATCTGTCTGTCTATCTATCTATCTATCTGTCTGTCTATCTATCTATCTATCTATCTATCTATCTATCTATCTATCTATCTATCTATCTATCTATCTATCTATCTATCTATCTATCTATCTATCTATCTATATATCTGTCTATCTGTTTATCTGTCTGTCTATCTATGTGTCTGTCTGTCTGTTGTTACTTTTGCATGCTTTTATCATAGTCTGTGAATTATGAAGGAAAATATATACATATATCTAAAATGTTAGAATCGCCCCTGGTCTCACACACTTCAAAAGCGGCGGTGTGTGTTTACAGCAGGGAGCCTCAGAATGAAGAGAGACAAACAAAACCTCAGAAATATGGCAATACTGTGTTTTCTTTAGGGACTGCGTTCATTTTAATTTTGCAGTATGAGTGAAGTTTGTATTGCATCGTTGAATTTAAACGGTGTAAAAGACATCAGGAAAAAACATAATTAGAAAGAAGAAACACTGTTGATTAAACGAGAGAATGAGAAAAAACATCTCTTCTTTAAAGCTAATGCATGACACTTAATGGAGGAGTCGCCATCTTATAATGCTCCTGTGGTTTTGAAGATAAAGCATTTAAGACTTTAAAATGCTACTTTAAAATCACAAAATCCTCCTTTCCAGCAATGCAACAATGCTGGGACTTTGGTAAAGCACATTTGTGAGCAGTAAACTAATGTTACGGTGTAATGCAGTTCTAGTTAAACATGAGGAGTTAGTTGAGTCAGCTGGACACATATGAAGGTTTTCTCTAAAGAGAGCTCCTCTGTCATCGAGTCAGTCAACAATTAAAAATGCAGCATTTGGGGAAAAAACGTGGACATGAACTGATGGAAAGCATCACAGGATCCGCTTCTCGACTGATAACTGATAACAGCTCTCAGTGATGTGTGTCAGCTCTCCGTTACAGTAGCACTGACATTCACAAGTGTTCCCAGAACAAGGGAACCCAATGTGCCTGTGGCTTCCTCCATTTCAGTTCTGATAAGTGATAGAAGGACTAGGGCCTACTCAAGGCACACAGCGGGTTTATCTCATCCGCTCCCGATTATTCGTCAATCTAAGACTGCGATATGGGGTCAAACGCAGATACACTACAGTCAGCACTTCTAAAGTCCACATGAAATCACAATTCCTCCTTTTCACTTTCTAATGCACATTTATGCTCACAATTCATTCTCATTTTTTAAAACTTTGTATTATTTTATCCCTCCTACATTTTTTTTGTCTTAAACTAGATATTTTTTCTATAAAACAAAAAGTTAAGTGAATTAGAATACAAGCATATTTAAAAAGTTTAATTAACTGTATTATCCCAAAATATGTTGCCACCTAATTACATTAAGACTTTCCAAAAAAAAAAAATCTAAAAAAGCAACACATTTGTTCAAGTTTTGTTGTGCGAACATAAAATCATGGCATGTTGCCAATGAGAAATAAAGAAATAACCATATTTTAATTTGGTGGACAAAATTGGAAAGAAAATTGGTTGAATAAATTAAATAAACTCCATGGTTGGATGATGTTAGATTAAAAGAAAACAACACTTGAATTAATGTCCATGGTTTTCAATCAGCAGAACTAATTCCTAAAATCAAATTACAACTTGGTCCATTTGCGATCTGGTTTCCAATAAGATCGCAGCACACATAAAGACAAACAATGAAAATTCCTAAATACTGATTCAAGCTAAATATTTGGTTTTGACAGTGTCGAACACAATTTGCACTTAGACAAACTAGAAAGCTGGATAGGACTATAAATCTACAAAAACTATTAATCTAATTGGACCTGCATGGCATGTGGAGACCCTCAGGGCTCGATCCTGGGACCTCTCCTGTTTAAAGAAACATTGGTTTCAGTAGTCATTTCAAATCAATAACTAAATCAGCTTATTATCATCATCTAAAACTTTTTTAAAGACAAAAAAAAAAATTAAGAAATCACAAATTCATTACCAGCAGGACAGACTGTACAGCAAATGCTACTCATCGCCAGCTTTCCTTAAAAGACTGCAGCTCATTCAAAGGGCTGTTGCCAGAATTGCAATCAGAACAAAACTAATTTGAGCACAATATTACAGTGGTATATTGCTATTATGCCACCTATAACAATAACTATATCTTCCAGAAGATGCCCTAACCACAGCAGTCACACTAAACCGCACTCCACCTTACTGTAAAGTGTCCAGGTCAAATGCAGTTAAATACAGTACATGTGATGGCGTTAAACATGTTTGACTATGATCTATTATTAATGTAATACAAATCAACCTATGAATCAAATTTTTTTCATGATGCATTGATGAATAGAAAGTTCAAAAGAACGACATTTATTTGAAATATAAATCTTATTAGAAATGTCTTTACTGTCACTATTAGTAATATACATATATATAGAGAGAGAGAGTGAAAATTTAATTACATCTATCCCCTGAATACAGATGTATGCGATGTCCTTCCTATACGCTCTTGCAGGTCAAGAATGTCCAGTCATTATGAAGCACATCCACAGTTCTCAGAAAAACAGCAGAGAAGGATGATGTTATGAAACACGGCGACCCCTCAGGCCTTTTGCAACGGTTCATGATGCAATTTCCAAAAATAGCCCAGTGCAAACAAACACAGATCTGGAAACAAAGAGTCGGGCAGCCTTGGGCACACTGGACATCACAGGGGGCAGTGGGTCAGAGAACGCGCTCGCAAAACTAAACTAAACCGAGCAGGACTCAGAACATCACCTCCAAACTCAACGCAACGTTCCTAATCTCAGCAAGCCTGTCCTTTACACATGATGGACACGTCTACTTCATTTGCTTTGATCTAAACCATGTCCCCTAGACATCGTCCTGGCATGTTCTCCGACTAAAAACGCGATGCCAATTTCTCACACGACAGAAAGATTAGCTTATTCTTTACTTTGTAATTAAGTCGTGAGAGCGGCAGTTAAAAATAGTGTGACTCGTCGATGTCAGTCTGCCTCCTCCGTGTCTGGGAAAGCAGAATATGACGTTTAATTTCCTTGTCTTAGCAACAGCCAGCTTTTTTCCCCACTCTCTTTCAAATGGATTTTTCCTGCAACCTTGGCCCTAAACGCTTGCACCTGTTTAATGACGGGAAGTGCTGGTGATCAGGCTTAGCGTGAGGACACCAGGACACTTTAATGACTCGACACTCAGATGAATCCGTCACGGAACGGTTGACCTGGTGGATATTATCCGAAGCACAATGTCAAGACTTCGGGAACTTCGGAACGTCCTTCACGGAATAAAGACGCTTTATTCAAATGGAAAGATCGCCACAGAACACGCTGCTGGAAAACACTTGTCACAGACTTTCAGAACCGAAATAAAAATGCTACAGTATCCAATTCCTGAATTTCAATTAAAGCAGCAGAACTGTGAATTTAAGCTGAATTAAGATGGAGTAATAATGGAAGAATTTGTAGGAATTACTTTCATTTTTTAGCATGATCGTGGCATTTCCAGAAACGTAAGACATTTGGGTTAGGGTTAAATAGAAATTCAAACCTATAGAAATTTGTAGTATACACATATATGTAAATATATATATTAGGGCTGTCAGTTAAACGCGTTATTAACGGTGTTAACGCAAACCCATTTTAACGCGATTAATTTTTTTTTCCGCGAGATTAACGCGCTTTTTGGCGTAGCAAACTTTGTAGTTTTTTTCACATGCTTTTGCAACAGGACTATGGAAGCAAATACGAGACATAACTATTTGAAATTTAACAGCCACTGAATACTTAGTTTTGAAATATTTTATTTTGAAAAACCTTAATCTGAATTTATTTGCTCTGAATTCACCCCATTGAAATTATTTTACTTTGGAAACCATGTATCTGAATTTATTTGTTTATTTGTTTTGTTTAAAAACTTGAATTTCGATTTTAATATTTTTCAATGCTCACAAATTCAGATACAAAAAAAATCAACTTACAGAATTTCAGATAAAATAGATTCAGGTTGATCAAATTCAACTGCTCAAATTCAGATCTCAAATTCGACTGCTCAAATTCAGATCGAAAAATTCAAGTTAAATATTCACATGGTAACATCCGGGCTACCCATGATAGGAAAAACAGCTGAGCCTGTGTAGAGACAGAGCGTATTTAAGCCACGCCCAAAGCGGGGCGAAACAATCCAACCGTCTCCATTGACTTTGCATTGCGAGAGGCTGCCTCCTTATAATAACATATAACAAAAGACAGAAAAATGCATAAAAGCTGCTGTGTGACAAGGTGTTCAGCAAATAAGCTAAAAAAAAACACAACAGAAATACAGTTTTATAAGCTTCCGAACCGGTAAAGCCAGCCTTTAAGGAGACAAAAGTAGATAGGCTTCAGGCAATAAGACGTGAAGCATCAGCAGGAAGAATGGGTACATTTAATATATCTCCTCTTCTCAGGTTCACATAGGGTGGTGAAATAAGCAATCGACATGGTTAAAATTATGAATTTTTTTTTTTTAACAATATCATGTCGCGTTCCAGTGCTATATGGGGAGGCTGGGCGTAGTTCTCTCAGAGTAGTTCGAGAAATAGTTGCGCTCTTTCTCAATTGATCCACTTTTATGTCCTGAAAAACAAACCGTTTTTGGGGTCGACAGCGTATAAAAAATAATTTCTGGGTTATTTTGCTTGTTTGCTGTACACCTTGTCTCACAACAGCTTTTAGACATTGTTTTGTTTTTTGTGTCATAAATGACAAGGAGGCAGCCTCTCGCAATGCAAATCAATAGAGACGGTTGGATTGCTTTCCCCCCGGTGTGTGCGTGGCCTATCATGGGTAGCCCAGATGTTACCATGTGAATATTTAACTTGAATTTTTCGATCTGAATTTGAGCAGTCGAATTTGAGATCTGAATTTGAGCAGTCGAATTTGATCAACCTGAATCTATTTTATCTGAAATTCTGTAAGTTGATTATTTTTTTTTGTATCTGAATTTGTGAGCATTGAAAAATATTAAAATCGATATTCAGGTTTTTAAACAAAACAAATAAACAAATAAATTCAGATACATGGTTTCCAAAGTAAAATAATTTCAAAGGGGTGAATTCAGAGGAAATAAATTCAGATAAATGTTTTTCAAAATAAAATATTTCAAAACTAAGTATTCAGTGGCTGTTAAATTTCAAATAGTTATGTCTCTTATTTGCTTCCATACAGGACGCGGCATGCGCGGCTCTGCGCTATGCAACCCATTGATTTCAATGGCTTGCGCCGCGCGAGGACGTTTTGTTGCTTCCTCGACCAAAGCGCAAGAGCAGGGGCGCGCACACCGCGGTCAAAATTCAAAATAGTTCAACTTTTGCCGCTGTGACGATTACCAGTGCGGCCAATAGAAACTTTTTGGCATCCAAAAAGTTTTGAAAACTGGCGTAGCGCCACGCATTCCGCATCCTGTCTGAAAACACCGGATCTAGCTAGACCGGAAGCACACTTGTTGCGAGCCGGCCAAATAGTAGGTTAACGTTACGTTTTGAGTGGATGACGAGCGCGAGACGCCGAAATGGATGCCAATAAGATTGTGAATGGAAAGTTTACTTTTAAAAAGTTGCCAAATGGTTCCATTGACGAGACCAAAGTGATCTGTGTGTTTTGTCGTTGTGACCTGAGCTATCATCATCGCAGCACATCCAGTCTGAAACACTGCTTGATGATGGCCAAGCACACACACACACACACACACACACACACACACACAGCTGATGCGAAGTCTCCGCCCCCTCGTCAATATCAGGACCTCGTCAGTATTTCTTTCACCCTTTTATTGATGGACAGTGTTACATTGTGTGAGAGATTATTTGCTCCAAGTGAGAATGTTAGTGTGAAATTGAACACAGTATATGCCAATGATGTTTTCAGTAAAAAACATTTGCACAAAGCAAGCTGATCCACTTTTCCATGTTGATAAGAGCATTAAAATGAGAAAAAATAATGGGACAAAAAGAAATCAAGAGACATTTAGAATAGATAAAAATGTGCGATTAATCGCGAGTTAACTGTGACATTAATGCGATTAATCGTGATTAAATATTTTAATCGTGTGACAGCAGTAATATATATATATATATTACATTTTAAATTTATTTGATTAATTGCATGTTTGTTCATTTATGTTATAATATATTAAAAAATTAATATTAGAATAATTTCTAGAAATTTATTTTGCAGTCTGATGACCAATAACTGTAGACACAACATATGTGGGCTTTCTAGAGTCTTTGAAATATCAAACCTATATGTATAAATATTTTTCATTTTTAAATGCATTGAATTCATTAAATATTTGCACATTTATATACAATAAATTAAATTAAAATATTACATTTATAAAGTTATATTTAATAAAATAAACAGACCATAATGCAATAAATATTATGATTTCTCAGAATGTTCTAATTATCGGCTCTGTTTTGATTATAACAAAATTCGGACTTTTGCTTAACCCTGAAATAATAATAATAATTAATTAATTAATTAATTATTAAAATATATATATATATATATTAATATTAATAATAACACACAATACAGATGATAATAAATATAATAATACTTATAGAATAATATTTCAGTGAGAATTTCAGAGAATGTACAGAAATAATTACTAAAAATCATAAACATACCACTGAAAACAGTCAAATATGTTGGTTGGGGCTAAATCACACAGAGACGTACCTGTGGTCTCCAGCTTTAGCTCTTCAGAGGTGTTGCAGCTGAAACAGAGAGAAGAAAAGAGTTTTCTTTAAGGATGTGGGGGGAAAAGACGAGGTAAACAACTCAAGGCTAGTAAAAAAAAGCAGTATTGAGTTCGTGTGGGCAAGTAACAACCATCTCAGACTCGTACTCCCCGGAGAGCAAACTGCAGTCTACACACCCAACATCATTACAGCCTGCCCAGCACTCAAACACTAGACCGGGCTTTCTGTTGCTGTTTTTTAGAGGTGCCACAGTATGTGACATTTAACTGTGAGCAAGCAACACAACACAATACATGCAAACACACACGGGCAAACACGGCCGCTCTGAAGGAGTCGGATGAATGGAGATCCCTGGGGTGGTCAGTTCAGTTGCCAAGGGTTGCAATGCGTGCCAGACAGACTCTGCATGAATGGCATGAAAAAGTCTATATTGATGACGTCAATGGAAAGTAGGAATGACAGTGGGAGAGAATGTGGGGGTGTGTTACAGATACTCCCTTCTGTCTTGCCTTCGGTCTGTCATTCTGATCCCTAGCTGCGGCTCGGGTTTATTGCCTTTTCGCCAAAAGTCGTAAGTCTAAACGCTTGGAACGGTTGTTTTAGTATGATTGATATTGTCAGTATAGTGTCTGTGTTCTTCGGTTCTCCTCTCTTTAGTTCCTGCTTCTGATTGGTTTGTTGCTTTAATTTTGAATTATGCCCTTGTTTGTCTCTAGGGTTACTGATTGTTTTCACCTGTGTCTTGTTTAGTTCCCTCATCCCGCCTGTGTATTTAAAGGTGACGCATGTAAGACTTTTTTTTTGTTGATAGAATGCACTCTTTTTACTCAGGTTATTGTTAATCGACTATTATTAGTTTATCTCCCCCGCATGTGTAAATATTGAGCCCTTCAGGCACCATCAGAACATTGAGAGTATCCGCTCAGATCCGTCAGTCTCTTTCCAGCTCAACCAATAGTATGAATTTAAGATTTGGGGGCGTGGCTACTGTAGCAGGCGGAGCGTTTGGGGCGTGGCTACTGTAGCAGGCTGAGCGTTTGGGGGGTGTGGCTACTGTAGAAGGTGGAGAGTTTGGGGCGTGGCTACTGTAGAAGGTGGAGCGTTTGGGGCGTGGCTACTGTAGCAGACTGAGAGTTTGAGGCGTGGCTACTGTAGCAGGCGGAGCGTTTGGGGCGTGGCTACTGTAGCAGACAGAGTTGGGGGCGTGGCTACTGTAGAAGGCAGAGAGTTGAGGCGTGGCTACTGTAGAAGGCAGAGAGCTGGGGGCGTGGCTACTGTATAAAGGCAGAGAGTTGGGGGCGTGGCTACTGTAGCAGACAGAGAGTTGGGGGCGTGGCTACTGTAGAAGGCAGAGAGTTGGGGTCGTGGCTACTGTAGAAGGCGGAGAGTTGGGGGCGTGGCTACTGTAGCAGACAGGGGGTTGGGGGCGTGGCTACTGTAGCAGACGGTGAGTTGGGGGGGTGGCTACTGTAGCAGACGGATAGTTTGGGGCGTGGCTACTGTAGCAGACTGAGAGTTTGGGGCGTGGCTACTGTAGCAGGCTGAGCGTTTGGGGTGTGTGGCTACTGTAGAAGGTGGAGAGTTTGGGACGTGGCTACTGTACCAGACAGAGAGTTGGGGGCGTGGCTACTGTAGCAGACTGAGAGTTGGGGGCGTGGCTACTATAGCAGACTGAGAGTTTGGGGGCGTGGCTACTGTAGAAGGTGGAGAGTTTGGGGGCGTGGCTACTGTAGAAGGTGGAGAGTTTGGGGCGTGGCTACTGTAGCAGGCGGAGCGTTTGGGGCGTGGCTACTGTAGCAGACTGAGAGTTGGGGGCGTGGCTACTATAGCAGACTGAGAGTTTGGGGCGTGGCTACTGTAGCAGACTGAGCGTTAGGGGCGTGGCTACTGTAGAAGGTGGAGAGTTTGGGGGCGTGGCTACTGTAGAAGGTGGAGAGTTTGGGGCGTCGCTACTGTAGAAGGCGGAGCGTTTGGGGCGTGGCTACTGTGGCAGACTGAGAGTTTGAGGCGTGGCTACTGTAGCAGGCGGAGCGTTTGGGGCGTGGCTACTGTAGCAGACTGAGAGTTTGGGGCGTGGCTACTGTAGCAGACAGAGTTGGGGCGTGGCTACTGTAGTAGGCATAGTTGGGGCGTGGCTACTGTAGAAGGCAGAGAGCCGGGGGCGTGGCTACTGTAGAAGGCAGAGAGTTGGGGGCGTGGCTACTGTAGCAGACAGAGAGTTGGGGGCGTGGCTACTGTAGAAGGCAGAGAGTTGGGGTCGTGGCTACTGTAGAAGGCGGAGAGTTGGGGGCGTGGCTACTGTAGCAGACAGGGTTTGGGGGCGTGGCTACTGTAGCAGACGGCGAGTTGGGGGCGTGGCTACTGTAGCAGATGGATAGTTGGGGCGTGGCTACTGTAGAAGGCGGAGAGTTGGGGGTGTGGCAGAGAGTTGGGGGCGTGGCTACTGTAGAACGCAGAGAGTTGGGGCGTGGCTACTGTAGAAGGCAGAGAGTTGGGGTCGTGGCTACTGTAGAAGGCAGAGAGTTGGGGGCGTGGCTACTGTAGAAGGCAGAGAGTTGGGGTCGTGGCTACTGTAGAAGGCGGAGAGTTGGGGGCGTGGCTACTGTAGCAGACAGGGTTTGGGGGCGTGGCTACTGTAGCAGACGGCGAGTTGGGGGCGTGGCTACTGTAGCAGATGGATAGTTGGGGCGTGGCTACTGTAGAAGGCGGAGAGTTGGGGGTGTGGCAGAGAGTTGGGGGCGTGGCTACTGTAGAACGCAGAGAGTTGGGGCGTGGCTACTGTAGAAGGCGGAGAGTTGGGGGCGTGGCTGGAGGCTTACGGAGGTTTTCCTCTGGGCGAAACTACTGTAAAGACGTGAGCTCAATGGATCTTGCCGGATGAGGACAATCATCAATTTGCAAAAAGAAAGTACCAGATGGTGAGGGAGGAAAAGTCTGAAAGCAGCAGGAGACTGCAGATACTAGAATGAACATGAAAATGAAACAACCCAGCAAGTACAAAACGCTTTTACACAACGTTGCATTTTGGTTACCGGTCGGAAACACTGCAGTACAAAATGTTCTAGTAGCACACCTGCAACAAAACATATATATATATATATATATATATATACAGTATATATAACCAAAAAAAAGTTTTAGAAATGTTGTGAAACCTCCTAGGTTTAGGTTTGAAACAGCCTCATAATGTTAAAGCAACAACAAACCCAAACCAATCTGTAACAGATTATTAAGGTTTTATAATAACGTATTCTGTACAATTAAAATATTCCACAGATGTAGTTTAAATGGCCTTGTTTATAGACTGTTTATAACCTGTCAACATCATATTTGTGGAATGTTTCTTTACGTTTCTTAAAAAAATTATGAAAAAGAAAAACAAGCTTTCAACCGGTTAAAATGGTTCAGTGGAAAGTCTGTGGACACAACGGGGAATTTCACGCGACTCCTGGTTTTTTCTTTCTCAAGACTGTAATTGTTCATATTATTTCAACTTTGCTACACTCTTGTCTAAATTTCTCACTCATATCTGAAACATTACACTGACAAAAGCAGAACGAGAGCTGCCGACAGGATTCAGTCATTTTTACTTAATATCAGAAATTATGAAAATGACATATGAGAGTAATGTAATAATAATATTTAGGTGTTCATTACCTACAGGGAAGGTGGAATAAAAAAACCCCACTTTTGCTACTAATATGAAAATTACTCAGATTTTCATTAATCATTTAGCATATGAAATTCAATACAGCGAATTAGTTATGAAGAAATATAAACAAATAGAATATATTTGATTCTTATTTTAGTATCATTGAGATACTGTAATAGTTGTTATTATTTTGATTTTTGATTTTATATTTTAACTTTTAACTTTAGTTAAAGTTCTAGTAATCTTTTGTGTTTTTTTAAATATGTTGATAGTTTTAGTTATTTTAGTACATAAATCTTGCATTGGCAACTATCGGAAATAAAATAAGATTATGTTTGGTAATATTTTATTTTATTTCATTTAAGGTTTATTTTAATTAACACATTTTTTTTTTTTTTTTTTACAGTTTTAGTTTACTATAATTACCCTGATCTCTATACCTCTCCTTATTACTGGCAAACACTTTTTGGCAAATGTGATGCCAGGTTGGATGTGGTAATGAGGCTTATTAAATGTCAAAAGTGGGCATGCCAACAACTTCCTGAAAATATTTTGCAACGTGAATATATTAATTAATAAATGCAGGCATCTGTCGTATTAAGTTTATAGGGGGGAAAACGAGATTGCATCCTTTGTAACACTTACAAAATGTAGTTGTGCTCGACTGTTTCTCTCGCTGTCTCCATCATCAGAGCTTGAGATAAAAACTGTTTAAAACATTCACTCACATCTACAGACGGGACTGACGGACCGATCCAGCCACATGACTCAAATTAAAAGCTGCTGACACAAAGCCAGTCAGTTTACAGCGTTGAAGGATTCCCACCGTCAGCATCACACGTCACGTCATCCACACACACACACACACACACACACATCTGACACTCATCACATGTGAAATATTCATGAGACCCCCATTACCGCGGACACATCGCTCGCTCACTCTCTCTCTCTCTCTGACCCTCTTCACCTGCCTGCTTATTAAAATCTCATAGTATTAACTCTACTGCTCATGGCCAGGCTGAATAATTCAATCAGACTAAAGGAGTCAAATGAATCTTTAATGACATTAAAGCCACAGGGGGAGCAGAACCTGGACTCTGCCAGCGTTTACTCTGGCCTTCACCTGGGGCGAGAGACGGGGCTCGTTCTACTTGACAGCCGTGCCGATTTAGCCACAAACGCTCATGAATTCTCACCGAGATTCATTTTCAGAGAGCTACAGATCATGAAAAAAAGAATCATAAGGACTAAAGATGGATTTAAGCTGAACGAGATCAAATCTATTTAGTTCTAGAGTCCTATTATTGCACTTTTCACATTCGTTTCACACTTGCATTAAATATCATAATTACTACAATGCCATTTAGGGTCATTAAGAGATTGAACCATGACTCTTTTTTTTACTGTGGAGCCAGAGCCCAGAATAGCTAGCATTAATAGAAGAGATATCCACAAAGGAAATGTGTTTAAAATGGTAGAAACTGTCCCTTTTTTATGCGAGTTTAATCAATGTATTGCATTTTTGATACTACACTTCTACTTTTCACAGTGAAGACTTTTGAGGTCCTGATATGATCGCAGTTAAGTTGTTTTTCGTTATTCGATTAGAGGTAAAAAGAGGTTTGAAACACCTTTACAGCGAGATACTGTTTCTAGCGAACATCTCGATGCCGTCCACATTTAGATGAACATGTGCTGCGCTTTCCTCTTAATAACAAAATAAACAAAATAACAGAAAACAGCCGTTCAGAAAGCATGTAATCACAGTGATGTGGATGTGTGCATCAGTCATGTCACGTCTATTTATACAGCACTTATTATACAATAGATTGCTTTAAAGCAGCAGCTTTACCGTATTAAACATGTCTCTTTCAATTAGAATTACAGCTTCAGTTTTTTCATCTTTTAAAATGTTTTATTCTGTGGCAGAAAGCTTCCATAGCTTTATAGTAGAAACCCAAGCTGTAATTCTGACATCTTTTCTCAGAATTGTGAGATATAAAGTCGCAATTGCGAGTAATAAAGTCCAATTCTAAGGGAAATTTTTCCTCTCACAATTGCGACTTTATTACTCGCAATTCTGACTTTATAACTCGCAATTGCGACTTTATATCACGCAATTCTAACTTTATAACTCACAATTGCGACTTTATATTGCAATTCTGACGTTATAACTCGCAATTGCGACTTTATATCACGCAATTCTGACTTTATAACTCGCAATTGCGACTTTATATCACGCAATTCTAACTTTATAACTCGCAATTGCGACTTTATATTGCAATTCTGACGTTATAACTCGCAATTGCGACTTTATATCACGCAGTTCTGACTTTATAATTCGCAATTGCGACTTTATATTGCAATTCTGACGTTATAACTCACAATTGCGACTTTATATCACGCAATTCTGACTTTATAACTCGCAATTGCGACTTTATATCACGCAATTCTAACTTTAGAACTTGCAATTGCGACTTTATATTGCAATTCTGACGTTATAACTCGCAATTGCGACTTTATATCACGCAATTCTGACTTTATAACTCGCAATTGCGACTTTATATCACGCAATTCTGACGTTATAACTCGCAATTGCGACTTTATATCACGCAATTCTAACTTTATAACTCGCAATTGCGACTTTATATTGCAATTCTGACGTTATAACTCGCAATTGCGACTTTATATCACGCAGTTCTGACTTTATAACTCGCAATTGCGACTTTATATCACGCAATTCTGAGATAAAAAGTCAGAATTGTGAGATAAAAAGTCAGAATTACCTTTTTTATTTTTTATTCTGTGGCGGAAACCAGCACCCATAATAAAGCAGCTCTGCAGTGTGTTCATGCTTTTACTCACATCTGACCTCGACGGACTGAACAGAAAATCAAACCAGAGAAGAGTTCAACTTTATATCTTTATATATATATAACTATATATATATAAAGTAGGCGGAGCCTTAGAGCCACACCCACGTCTTACATCATCTCCTCGGACCAATGGGAACGAACTTTCCTGGAACTCCAAACGAACTACTTTACAGCCTGATTTCGTTCATAGTGATGTCACACCAGTCTTTACATGTGAACACACAACTATCATTCTGTACATTTATACATAAAATATATAAGGCAACTAACCTGACTTGGCTTCTTCTAATTCTTTGGCTTCCTCAAGTTCTTTGGCTTCTTCTTCTGTAAAGAAACAGATCAGAAGGAATGAGTTTATGGTCTCCAAATACATATGCAGTTTCAGCTGTCACATTATGCACAGTCATGCCTTCACACACACTGAGGAAAAACACAGTTCAGGAACATCTGAAAATATGAAACATACAACCTTCCAGAGGGAAATCCATGTTTAAAGATCCAGCTTTATGAGATATAGTCTACTCTAAAATACAGATAGATGTGAATTCACACACACTCCAATGTAAAGTAGCTGCGATGCCTTTCTTCACAGTCCAGAAGTCAAAGATGAAAACAACAGTTTATGCTGATCTCAGCTCAAACTGGGTCAGCTGGTCTCCCAGTCTGACCCCTAAATCCAGCAAACCAGCTTGAGCCGGATGGCAGACCAGCTAACAGTCTTAGGCTGGTTTATCACATGTTTTAGCATGGCGTCCCCACTTCTTTCTCGTCACACAAACAACCAGTGCAAAGCTACTTCAGTGTTGACAAACAGATCATGTAGACATAAAAAGACAAAAATGACAATATATTATGTATGCATTTTATTTACACAATCTCAGTTTTTTTATTTCGTTAATTATTTTGTTATGTGCAAAATAATTAACAATAATGTTATCAATAATGTTCTAAAACGTTAAAACTTGTTAACGTAAACTTGCTGATGGAATATATAAATTTTCTTACATTTTTTAAATGTTGCTACTTGTTACAGAACTTTCAGAGAACATTCAAAAGTAACATTTCCATAATGTTTGTAGAATGATACAATGGAATATATCATCTTAATGTTCACATAACCAAGAAAAAACATTTTTAATACATTGAAAATTTTTTACGTTTTGAATATTCAGAGAACATTCAGAAACAACATTTTCATAATTGAATGTGAACATTTGCTAAATGTTTTAAGAACATTTTTGTTAGCTGGGATCATCAACTGTGATCATGGACGGCTAGACAAAACTAAATGGAGCATTTTTGAGCTGCTCCAGAAACTGTTGAAAGAGCAGAACAATTCAGAGAGATCCACACCTGCTAGTAAATGCGGTTATCAAGCCCAAACTGAGACTTTTGATTTCAGATCAGTCACACTGATTACTTGAAAATATTCAGTGTCAACTAGAATTTCGTCGGATAAATACATGGAAAGATTCGGTCAAAAGACAAAAGGAGATAATTAAATTGAGTGAAGTTTGAGCCAAGAGTGAAGCAGACACCAAGAAATGAAATAAAAGAGCAAACGTACATTGTTGATTTCCCTGCGCGGAGGCTCTCCAGCCCAATATCCCAGCTAACAGCCCAATCTCACCAGCTGCTCGATCCAGTTAGGATCGCCCACAACCTCTACACACACATTATGACAGCCAAGAGAAATGAGCCTCTGTCACTGTGGACTGGGACTGACCTGCTGGAGTCTGAGACTGGGACTGATCTCCTGGAGTTTGAGACTGGGACTGAACTCATGGAGTCTGAGACTGGGACTGACCTGCTGGAGTCTGAGACTGATCTCCTGGAGTCTGACCTCATGGAGTCTGAGACTGGGACTGACCTGCTGGAGTCTGAGACTGGGACTGATCTCCTGGAGTCTGACCTCATGGAGTCTGAGACTGGGACTGACCTGCTGGAGTCTGAGACTGGGACTGACCTGCTGGAGTCTGAGACTGGGACTGACCTCATGGAGTCTGAGACTGGGACTGACCTGCTGGAGTCTGAGACTGGTACTGACCTCATGGAGTCTGAGACTGGGACTGACCTGCTGGAGTCAGAGACTGGGACTGACCTGCTGGAGTCTGAGACTGGGACTGACCTGCATGGAGTCTGAGACTGGGACTGACCTCCAGGAGTCTGAGACTGGTACTGACCTCATGGAGTGTGAGACTGGGACTGACCTCATGGAGTCTGAGACTGGGACTGACCTCATGGAGTCTGAGACTGGGACTGACCTCATGGAGTCTGAGACTGGGACTTATCTCCTGGAGTCTGAGACTGGGACTGACCTCATGGAGTCTGAGAGTGGGACTGACCTCATGGAGTCTGAGACTGGGACTGACCTGCTGGAGTCTGAGACTGGGACTGATCTCCTGGAGTCTGAGACTGGGACTGACCTCATGGAGTCTGAGACTGGGACTGACCTGCTGGAGTCTGAGACTGGGACTGATCTCCTGGAGTCTGACCTCATGGAGTCTGAGACTGGGACTGACCTGCTGGAGTCTGAGACTGGGACTGACCTGCTGGAGTCTGAGACTGGGACTGACCTGCTGGAGTCTGAGACTGGGACTGATCTCCTGGAGTCTGTGACTGGGTCTGACCTGCTGGAGTCTGAGACTGGGACTGACCTGCTGGAGTCTGAGACTGGGACTGACCTGCTAGAGTCTGAGACTGGGACTGATCTCCTGGAGTCTGACCTCATGGAGTCTGAGACTGGGACTGACCTCATGGAGTCTGAGACTGGGACTGACCTCATGGAGTCTGAGACTGGGACTGACCTGCTGGAGTCTGAGACTGGGACTGATCTCCTGGAGTCTGAGACTGGGACTGACCTCATGGAGTCTGAGACTGGGACTGACCTGCTGGAGTCTGAGACTGGGACTGATCTCCTGGAGTCTGAGACTGGGACTGACCTCATGGAGTCTGAGACTGACCTGCTGGAGTCTGAGACTGGGACTGATCTCCTGGAGTCTGACCTCATGGAGTCTGAGACTGGGACTGACCTCATGGAGTCTGAGACTGGGACTGATCTCCTGGAGTCTGAGACTGGGACTGACCTGCTGGAGTCTGAGACTGGGACTGACCTGCTGGAGTCTGAGACTGGGACTGACCTGCTGGAGTCTGAGACTGGGACTGACCTGCTGGAGTCTGAGACTGGGACTGACCTGCTGGAGTCTGAGACTGGGACTGACCTGCTGGAGTCTGAGACTGAGACTGCCCTGCGGGAATCCGAGACTGGGACTGACCTGCTGGAGTCTGAGACTGGGACTGACCTGCTGGAGTCTGAGACTGGGACTGACCTCCTGGAGTCTGAGACTGGGACTGACCTGCTGGAGTCTGAGACTGGGACTGACCTGCTGGAGTCTGAGACTGGGACTGACCTCCTGGAGTCTGAAACTGACCTGCTGGAGTCTGAGACTGGGACTGACCTCCAGGAGTCTGAGACTGGGACTGACCTCCAGGAGTCTGATACTGGGACTGACCACCTGGAGTCTGAGACTGGGACTGACCTCCTGGAGTCTGAGACTGGGACTGACCTCCAGGAGTCTGAGACTGGGACTGACCTCCAGGAGTCTGAGACTGGGACTGACCTCCTGGAGTCTGAGACCGGGACTGACCTCCTGGAGTCTGAGACTGGGACTGACCTCCTGGAGTCTGAGTCTGAGACTGGGACTGACCTGCTGGAGTCTGAGACTGGGACTGACCTCCAGCAGTATGAGACTGGGACTCACCTGCTGGAGTCTGAGACTGGGACTGACCTCCTGGAGTCTGAAACTGGGACTGATGGGTTGATGGAATGATGTGGTGTTTTTAATATGCTTTAAGACACACCATGTGTAAGTTCATAAGTCGACAGCATTGCTGAGTATTTTCTGCTTAAAACTGCAGTGAACCAAAGACAGTCTCAAAAACACGGTTTGAAATCGCTGGTGTTTCTGACGTCACAAACGACCTTGTAACCAATCAGATCAACGTGTGATCGTCAACCAGTGGATCTCTGAGCCGAGGGAGTGAGTGGAGGCGGGGCTCCTTTGCATATTCATAGAACCGCGCATACTAAATGAGGCAAGGGTGTCGAGTTACATTCAAGATATTTTAAGGCATGAAGAATTTTTTTCCAAGGAAAAAACACTTAAATATGTAATTTTGGTGATCAAAGATGAGTTTAAGGGATACAATTATTGCCTACAGGGAACTTTAATATTTCAAACAAATGTATTAGATGTGATTTACTTATTTGGATTTTATTTTTATATTTTCTGTTTTCATTTTAATGTTATTTAAACTTAATAATTTTGTTATGTGATTTTGTCCTCCATAGTTTTAGTTTATCAAGTTTTTTTAGTACTTTTAATTCAAACTAAATTGGAAATTACAAATGATGCCTTGGCAACTATCTGAAATAAAATAAGTCTAATATTTTTTCTAGATTTTATTTTAATTAAACATTAATTTTATTTAAAATAATGTTTTTTGTATGGTTATAGTTAACAATAATAACCATGATACTGTATAATAAATATATATATATATATACATCTATTAAATATAATTATTTATTCTATACACATATAGATAAATATTACATGTATTTATTATTTAAATACAACTAATTTACTAATAAATATGAATATAATAATTATTTGTTATATACATTATTTTATTTTATTTATCTATACATAAATATTTACATGTTTATTAATTAAATGCAATTAATGTATTAATAAACAAAGCTACAAGCAGCAAACCATTTAGCAAAACTGAAAAGACTGATGACTAAAAGCTGATGACATGTTGCAACGGGACCAAGTTCTCAAGTAAGAACCATCAATTAAAAAGTGTAATTACAGTCCCAAATGTGGACTTTGAGGTAAAAACGCCTCCTGCCTGACGGGAAGACGAGAAGAGCAGGAATGGAGTAAAAGAGTATTCCACATATGTTGAGACTCACTCAAAAACTCAATTACTTCACCAGGTTGCTGACCCGTTCACTGAATCTTATTCCAGGATTCCTGCACGGGTTACTGGAGAAAGAAGAGCTCATCGGGTCTGGACTATCGCTGGCCGGCGTCAGTGTGTTCATTCTATTCCATTTCCCTGTTTGGTATTCGGTCATACAGCTGGATATTTACTCTTTCTTTCCTCCGTGAAATAAGCCAGTTGCAGATGTATTTTTAAAAGCCCGGGGGTCTGAGCCGCGCAGGAATGACCTTTATTTAAATGTCTCCTGCTCTGCACATAGAACTCATTACAGATGGTGTGATGGTGGAAAGCAATGTTCTTTCCTTCTATCCAGCTCGTGTTTTCCTTCACATGATTGCAGGATCCTTCACTATCTCTCTCTATCTCTCTGCTAGTTCTTCTCCATCCACTCATCACTCTTTCCTCCTGTCATTTCAACCTCCAACTTCTGCAGTCCCCAGTTACACGCGCGACTAATTATCTAGCGGCGCTAATGAACTTCCAGCAGCAGAGGAGGAAAGATGGGCTTCGGCAATAAAGTGTGTGTGTGAATGTGTGTGTGCGTGCGTGCGCGTGTGTGTGTGTGTGTGTGCGTGTGCGTGTGTGTGTGTGTGCGCGTGTGTGTGCGTGTGCGTGTGTTTAGCATTTGGAGCTGCTGTGGGTCGTCCTTTGGATTATCAGCCACTGTCACCGAGCCATGCAGAAATATAATAAAAACAATATTCATTTCAGACTGGTGAATATATACAGTTATTATCTCAACATTATCCCACAGACTGACCCTGCAAAATATGATTATTCCTTTGTGAGGGACATACCGCCTAAAATATCTATCTATCTATCTATCTATCTATCTATCTATCTATCTATCTATCTATCTATCTATCTATCTATCTATCTATCTATCTATCTATCTATCTATCTATCTATCTGTCTGTCTATCTATCTATCTATCTATCTATCTATCTATCTATCTATCTATCTATCTATCTATCTATCTATCTATCTATCTATCTATCTATCTATCTATCTATCTATCTATCTATCTATCTATCTATCGTCCCACCAGAGTCGGTATATGTGTGTTCAATATGAAATAACAGACAATAACAGGCCAGTCGTGGCCATACCATCTGAGTCTGACACTGAAACTGCACACATCCGGATGAACGGGTTAAGAGGAGATTATTAGACTATCATCATCTAATATCTTCAGGAGAAAGGCTTTAGAAGTGATTGAAGGCCAGGTGTTGTTTCTGTGTTGAGTCCTCACCAGCTCTCATCTCCTCACAGCTCTCCTGGATCTTCCTTCGGCAGACGACAGCCAGAGCGATGAGCAAACCCAGCAAACACACGGCCAGACCCACCGTCACCCACAGAGCCACCGGGGGAAACACCGGATTCTGGCCTGCAGACGAGAGACAGAGAAACACACTCGCATTACAGCAGAATAACAGCATTTCAGCTCTCATCATCATCATCATCATCATCATCATCTTCAGTAATATGCACAGCAACAACAAACTCAGACAATCACAAGCAGGGGTGTGTTTCCCGAAAGCATCGTTAGCCAACTATGGTCGCAAGTTCAGTCGTTATCAGCAGTTCAACGAGTCTGTGTGTCCCGAAACCATCGTTACAACGAACATTCGCAAACAGCATCGCAGAGGTGTGTGTGTGTGAGCGACAGCATCGCAGAGGTGTGTGTGTGAGCGACAGCATCGCAGAGGAGTGTGTGTGAGCGACAGCATCGCAGAGGTGTGTGTGTGAGCGACAGCATCGCAGAGGAGTGTGTGTGAGCGACAGCATCGCAGAGGAGTGTGTGTGAGCGACAGCATCGCAGAGGAGTGTGTGTGAGCGACAGCATCGCAGAGGAGTGTGTGTGAGCGACAGCATCGCAGAGGAGTGTGTGTGAGCGACAGCATCGCAGAGGAGTGTGTGTGAGCGACAGCATCGCAGAGGAGTGTGTGTGAGCGACAGCATCGCAGAGTTGTGTGTGTGAGCGACAGCATCGCAGAGGAGTGTGTGTGAGCGACAGCATGGCAGAGGAGTGTGTGTGAGCGACAGCATCGCAGAGGAGTGTGTGTGAGCGACAGCATCGCAGAGGAGTGTGTGTGAGCGACAGCATCGCAGAGGAGTGTGTGTGAGCGACAGCATCGCAGAGGAGTGTGTGTGAGCGACAGCATCGCAGAGGAGTGTGTGTGAGCGACAGCATCGCAGAGGAGTGTGTGTGAGCGACAGCATCGCAGAGGTGTGTGTGTGAGCGACAGCATCGCAGAGGAGTGTGTGTGAGCGACAGCATCGCAGAGGAGTGTGTGTGAGCGACAGCATCGCAGAGGAGTGTGTGTGAGCGACAGCATCGCAGAGGAGTGTGTGTGAGCGACAGCATCGCAGAGGTGTGTGTGTGAGCGACAGCATCGCAGAGGTGTGTGTGTGAGCGACAGCATCGCAGAGGAGTGTGTGTGAGCGACAGCATCGCAGAGGAGTGTGTGTGAGCGACAGCATCGCAGAGGAGTGTGTGTGAGCGACAGCATCGCAGAGGAGTGTGTGTGAGCGACAGCATCGCAGAGGAGTGTGTGTGAGCGACAGCATCGCAGAGGTGTGTGTGTGAGCGACAGCATCGCAGAGGAGTGTGTGTGAGCGACAGCATCGCAGAGGAGTGTGTGTGAGCGACAGCATCGCAGAGGAGTGTGTGTGAGCGACAGCATCGCAGAGGTGTGTGTGTGAGCGACAGCATCGCAGAGGTGTGTGTGTGAGCGACAGCATCGCAGAGGAGTGTGTGTGAGCGACAGCATCGCAGAGGAGTGTGTGTGAGCGACAGCATCGCAGAGGAGTGTGTGTGAGCGACAGCATCACAGAGGAGTGTGTGTGAGCGACAGCATCGCGGAGGAGTGTGTGTGAGCGACAGCATCGCAGAGGTGTGTGTGTGAGCGACAGCATCGCAGAGGAGTGTGTGTGAGCGACAGCATCGCAGAGGAGTGTGTGTGAGCGACAGCATCGCAGAGGAGTGTGTGTGAGCGACAGCATCGCAGAGGAGTGTGTGTGAGCGACAGCATCGCAGAGGAGTGTGTGTGAGCGACAGCATCGCAGAGGAGTGTGTGTGAGCGACAGCATCGCAGAGGAGTGTGTGTGAGCGACAGCATCGCAGAGTTGTGTGTGTGAGCGACAGCATCGCAGAGGAGTGTGTGTGAGCGACAGCATGGCAGAGGAGTGTGTGTGAGCGACAGCATCGCAGAGGAGTGTGTGTGAGCGACAGCATCGCAGAGGAGTGTGTGTGAGCGACAGCATCGCAGAGGAGTGTGTGTGAGCGACAGCATCGCAGAGGAGTGTGTGTGAGCGACAGCATCGCAGAGGAGTGTGTGTGAGCGACAGCATCGCAGAGGAGTGTGTGTGAGCGACAGCATCGCAGAGGTGTGTGTGTGAGCGACAGCATCGCAGAGGAGTGTGTGTGAGCGACAGCATCGCAGAGGAGTGTGTGTGAGCGACAGCATCGCAGAGGAGTGTGTGTGAGCGACAGCATCGCAGAGGAGTGTGTGTGAGCGACAGCATCGCAGAGGTGTGTGTGTGAGCGACAGCATCGCAGAGGTGTGTGTGTGAGCGACAGCATCGCAGAGGAGTGTGTGTGAGCGACAGCATCGCAGAGGAGTGTGTGTGAGCGACAGCATCGCAGAGGAGTGTGTGTGAGCGACAGCATCGCAGAGGAGTGTGTGTGAGCGACAGCATCGCAGAGGAGTGTGTGTGAGCGACAGCATCGCAGAGGTGTGTGTGTGAGCGACAGCATCGCAGAGGAGTGTGTGTGAGCGACAGCATCGCAGAGGAGTGTGTGTGAGCGACAGCATCGCAGAGGAGTGTGTGTGAGCGACAGCATCGCAGAGGTGTGTGTGTGAGCGACAGCATCGCAGAGGTGTGTGTGTGAGCGACAGCATCGCAGAGGAGTGTGTGTGAGCGACAGCATCGCAGAGGAGTGTGTGTGAGCGACAGCATCGCAGAGGAGTGTGTGTGAGCGACAGCATCACAGAGGAGTGTGTGTGAGCGACAGCATCGCGGAGGAGTGTGTGTGAGCGACAGCATCGCAGAGGTGTGTGTGTGAGCGACAGCATCGCAGAGGAGTGTGTGTGAGCGACAGCATCGCAGAGGTGTGTGTGTGAGCGACAGCATCGCAGAGGAGTGTGTGTGAGCGACAGCATCGCAGAGGTGTGTGTGTGAGCGACAGCATCGCAGAGGAGCGTGTGTGAGCGACAGCATCGCAGAGGAGTGTGTGTGAGCGTCAGCATCGCAGAGGAGTGTGTGTGAGCGACAGCATCGCAGAGGAGTGTGTGTGAGCGACAGCATCGCAGAGGAGTGTGTGTGAGCGACAGCATCGCAGAGGTGTGTGTGTGAGCGACAGCATCGCAGAGGAGTGTGTGTGAGCGACAGCATCGCAGAGTAGTGTGTGTGAGCGACAGCATCGCAGAGGAGTGTGTGTGAGCGACAGCATCGCAGAGGAGTGTGTGTGAGCGACAGCATCGCAGAGGAGTGTGTGTGAGCGACAGCATCGCAGAGGAGTGTGTGTGAGCGACAGCATCGCAGAGGAGTGTGTGTGAGCGACAGCATCGCAGAGGAGTGTGTGTGAGCGACAGATCTCGACCTGTGGTTAGAAGCAGAGTCTCTAGTTTACCTGACATGTGGACTCAATAAATCCTGATCTTGAGCAAAATAAGCAAACTGACATTCAGTGCAACCTGTGTCTTTAATTCAGAATACATACAAATGTCATTTACGACTTTTAGTTTGTCAAGAGATTTAAAGTGTCGTTTCTGAAGAGTGCGCATGTGTGAACGAGCTCTAGTGCGTGAGAACGAGACTATGAGTGAATCTGGAAATTAAGCAAAATAACTGAGAAAAATGAGAAATATTCCTCAGATGCATGTCTGTGATTTATAGCAAAACATCTCGCATTAATTCGATCATCCTCATCATCATCTTCAGTAATATACACAGCAACTATAAACTTACACAATCACAAGTTTTAATAACTGGACTCTCTCAGTATTCATGCTTTAAAGGCGTATGTGGTTGACTGATCAATAATTAATAGTGCTGTCAAACGATTAAAATATTTAATCGCGATTAATCGCATTAATGTCATAGTTAATTTGCGATTAATCGCACATTTTGAAATCAAGTCTCTTGATTTCTTTTTGTTCATTATTTTTTCTCATTTTAATGCTCTTATCAACATGAAAAAAGTGGATTCCTTGCTTTTTGCACATTTTTTTTATTGAAAACAACATTGGCAATACTGTGTTCAATTTCACACTAACATTCTCACTTGGAGCAAATCATTTCTTTGTAACACAATGTAACACTGTCCATCAATAAAAGGGTGAAAGAAATACTGACGAGGTACTGATATTGACGAGGAGGCGGAGCATTCGCATCAGCTGTGTGTGTGTGTGTGTGTGTGTGTGTGTGTGTGTGTGCTTGGCTATGGTGCTTGCTTGGCCATTATCACATGGTGTTTCAGACTGGACGTGCTGCGATGATGATAGCTCAGTTCATAACGACAAAACACACAGATCACTTTGGTGTAGTCAATGGAACCATTTGGCAACTTTTTAAAAGTTAAACTTTCCATTCAGAATCTATTGGCATCCATTTCGGCGTCTCGCGCTCGTCATCCACTCAAAACGTAACGTTAACCAACTATTTGGCCGGCTCGCAGACCCAAACAAGTGTGTGCGCGTGCCTGTTGTTTTGTGTCCGGTCTAGCTGGATCCATTTGCGCTTTGGTCGACGAAGCAACAAAACGTCCTCGCACGGCGCAAGCCATTGAAATGAATGGGTGTCATACGGTTTCATAGCGCAGCGCAGCGCCGCGCATGCCGTGCCCTGTTGCAAAAGCATGTGAAAAAAACGACAAAGTTTGCTAGGCCAAAAAGACCGTTAATCTCGCGATAAAAAAATTAATCGCGTTAAAATGGGTTTGCGTTAACGCCGTTAATAACGCGTTTAACTGACAGCCCTAATAATTAATAAGCGATTTTTATTCAGAACCAGTGCAATTATGTATATCATGTCATATTTTATGATATTTGGTTTTGTTAATGGTTGTTTAAGCATATATGTCATACTTGTAAGCTAGGCAAAACACTGATTATTATCATTATTTATTTTTTGCTGTATGAGTTGAATCAGAATTGTCATAATGCATAACGTAACGTTTCCTCAGCCGGAGTCTGAAGCTCAGTCGGATCCCTCGTCTTCATCCTCGTGTGATTTCTTCCCTCTGTACAGGCTCCCGGATGACTGCCTCAACACTGTGTTAGTTTGTCACGATGGTGTGTGATTTGTTTTATTGTTTCTCAAGTCCACTAAAAGGCTCTTCGCTTTGAGCCGGATAACCGTCCATCAGATCTGGACAAACAGAGTCGATCCGGCCTCCACATGAGCGGATGAGGAGAGTGAACCGGACACACAGATATTACAGCCTCCACGTTTCCCTCGGGCACAAACGTGAAGACATGGGAGGAAAACAGACAGAAAGAGGAGAAGCTAAGCAGAACGAAGTGCTAACACAACATGGCGTCGCACTCCACCAACATAATTGAAAAACTAAGTCAAGTCTCCTTCATTTATACAGCGCTTTAACGCTTTCACAGCAGCTTTACAGTGATAACAGGAGATTACAGTAACAGATTGTTTAGGCTTTACAGCAGCTCTAGAATAAAGTTATTGTCCAGATAAAGTTAGTTTTGATTGATTCACTTCCGTCGCAAACATCATTAGTTATTAACTTAGCGGCCGCTAACACGACACTGTTCTACTGAGAACTGAAAACTTTTAATGTGTTCTGGCCGGTCATTTGCACGATAACAGTGTTCGAGAACGCAAACCGTTGAAACTGCTTCCAAGATGCAAGTGTTAAGAAATTAGAAAAATTTGATCATCTCCGATTAAACATCAAAAACATGAATCTATGTAAACGCTGACGGCGTGCACATGCGCATCACGTGTTCAGTCTATAGGTGTGTGTGTTTGAATGTACTGTATATGTGCGCAGGCGTGTAGTTTCTCTTTACAAAGTGGCCTCAACAAACTACTTGTCTGGCCTTAAAAAGTCATAATACAGACTTGTTTTATCGCTTCCATGCGAACCAGAATTATTTTGACAGCGTTTTATCTGTACAGAGGTGAAGGGAAGGAGACTAGTTTCAGGACTGCCTTGTCTAAAAAATAACTTATGTAAAAGTCAAAAAAGAGCTTGTGTACGGTGGGAAAATGGCAAATCACGTGAAGCATTGGAGCTTCTTCTCGAAGGACAGAACGATAACGCCGAGCCAAGAACAGGTCAGGATGCATTATTGTTCCGTTTCTGAGCCGAGAACAGTCGACGAGAGGAACCCGTGCCGGTGAACAACACACACACGAGCGCTTCATGTCCAGGGGATCCGAGGCTTGGCTGCGCTCCTCATGAGCGGCGGCTTCAGTGTAAAGCAGCTCGCCACAGATGCTCTCAGGCCCGTGTGTGTCTCTGACTGAAGCGCTTCACGGTGTAACCCTGCGTTCGGGGAGCCCTGCAGATTTCGCTCGGCATCTTTAAGCTGTCAATTTATTTGTAACAAGCATTCAAGAAAGTGTCTTTTTCATTAGGTGTTATGTTGAAACGAGCAAAACGCGGCCCAGTGTCTGACACATTAGAACTGGACTTTCTTGTAGGCGACTGTGGAAATAATAGAAAAAAATAATAATAATATTCCACCAATATTCCAATATTCCTCCCGTTCCACCACATCCCAAAGATGCTCTATTGGGTTGAGATCTGGTGACTGTGGGGGCCATTTTAGTACAGTGAACTCATTGTCATGTTCAAGAAACCAATTTGAAACGATTCGAGCTTTGTGACATGGTGCATTATCCTGCTGGAAGTAGCCATCAGAGGATGGGTACATGGTGGCCATAAAGGGATGGACATGGTCAGAAACAATGCTCAGGTAGGCCGTGGCATTTAAACGATGGCACTAAGGGGCCTAAAGTGTGCCAAGAAAACATCCCCCACACCATTACACCACCACCACCAGCCTGCACAGTGGTAACAAGGCATGATGGATCTATGTTCTCATTCTGTTTACGTCAAATTCTGACTCTACCATCTGAATGTGTCAACAGAAATCGAGACTCATCAGACCAGGCAACATTTTTCCAGTCTTCAACTGTCCAGTTTTGGTGAGCTCTTGCAAATTGTAGCCTCTTTTTCCTATTTGTAGTGGAGATGAGTGGTACCCGGTGGGGTCTTCTGCTGTTGTAGCCCATCCGCCTCAAGGTTGTGCGTGTTGTGGCTTCACAAATGCTTTGCTGCATACCTCGGTTGTAACGAGTGGTTATTTCAGTCAAAGTTGCTCTTCTATCAGCTCGAACCAGTCGGCCCATTCTCCTCTGACCTCTAGCATCAACAAGGCATTTTCGCCCACAGGACTGCCGCATACTGGATGTTTTTCCCTTTTCACGCCATTCTTTGCAAACCCTAGAAATGGTTGTGTGTGAAAATCCCAGTAACTGAGCAGATTGTGAAATACTCAGACCGGCCCGTCTGGCACCAACAACCATTGCTTAAATCACTTTTTTTTTCCCATTCTGACATTCAGTTTGGAGTTCAGGAGATTGTCTTGACCAGGACCACACCCCTAAATGCATTGAAGCAACTGCCATGTGATTGGTTGATTAGATAATTGCATTAATGAGAAATTGAACAGGTGTTCCTAATAATCCTTTAGGTGAGTGTATATATATATATACTGTATATACAGTGTATATATATATATATATATATATATATATATATATATATATATATATATAATAAACTAAATTAATAATGAAATAGAAAATAATAATAAATAAAAATAAAAAGATTATAAAAAAATGTATAAAAAAATATAATAATAAAACATGTCACAATAACTTAATATAAAATTATGGAAAAATAAAACAAAATAAATAGTGTTGTTAAATCGATTAATCGTGATTAATCACATCTAACATGAAAGTTTGTTTATAAAATATATGTGCATATATATATATTATATTTATAAATAAGTTATATATATGTGTGTGTACAAATACACACACACACACAAACAAACACACACACACACACACACACACACACATATATATATATATATATATATATATATATATGTGTGTGTGTGCAATGCATATATAATTGGATATGCACACACACATACAATTATATATATATATATAAACAAAAAAACGTTTATATTAGATGCGATTAATCGATTTGACAGCACTAAAAAAATAATGAAATAAATAACATTTTAAATCATAAATAAAATTAAATTAAAGAAATGTCACAATAAAAGTGGCCTTTCTTTTATCTTCACTAAATTATTCAAAGAACATTTAATACAATAAAATACGTCACAGTATAAGTTGTCTTTCGTGTAACTTTGAACTTAAAAAAAATATCAAAATCCTCCTTGGAGCCAAAAGATAAAAATAGTCTCAACACACATGTGACGGCCAGTAATTTCATATGCTTAAAAATCAATACTCCAGCTGGTACTATATTAATGTCTCTGAGTGCGGTGCATGTAAGTATCAGCTCAAACATGCCATGATCCAAAGAAAGTCAATAGCATAGCAAAGCACTGCGAAATCTAGGCTTATTTCCCCTGGTAACTCTCAGACAGGCACAGAGATGATGATGCGCGCCGGTCGCCACGATGTGTGTGTGTGTGTGTGTGTATATTGATGTATTGATGCGGCCCCTGAGATACAGGACACTGCGTTGGCCAGATCTGTTATAGTGTGTAGAAGAGCAGAGAAACCTGCTAAAGAGAAGAGTGGACTTGTGCAGCACATACAGTATTACACTCACACGTTTCACAACTTCTTCTAAAGGTTAATAAGACGTCTGAGTCAGTGCTGTTTACTTCTCTAGTTCTGTGCCATACGAGCTGAAGAACGTGTGTTTGGTCTACAGGACCTCGAGGAGACCATCAGTCTCGCTCTGCGCTCATTAACGAAGGTCAGAGAGAGTTTAAATCAGACTAAATTACCACATGAGCAGATGCTGATTCCTGACTGTGAGAGTCCAATATATCCTGATCTCGTATGAGCCGAGGTAAAACATCACGGTAGGACAGAACTGATGACGGGACCACTGTTCAAAACCCGGAGCGATTCGATTCCTTATATTACATCACGGTAGGACAGAACTGATGACGGGATATATAAAAATATATATATATCTAAAAAAGAATTAATGAAATTAAAATGAAATAGAACATTAATAAAACAAACTAAAATACATTAAAATAATAATAATAATAATAATAATAAACAGAAAATAAATGAAATAAAAGCAATTAAAATAAAATAAAATACATGCAATTAAAATAAAATTAATTAAATGTAATTAAATGTAATTAAATTAAATTAAATTAAATTAAATTAAATTAAATTAAATTAAGTTTTAATTGCCAAGACACAAGGCACTGAACATTGAAAATTCAGCGTTGACGGGAATAAATTACATTTTACAATATATTCAAACAGAAAACAGTTCTTATATATTGTAATAATAAATAAATGCAGTCTTGATGAGCAGAAGAGACTTATTAAAAACATTACAAAAATGTTAATTATTCCAAACTTTTGACTGGTATGTATTTACTAAAATGAGGTTAAATTTTTTCCTTACATGAACTCCTATCTGATCCGCATAAGTGCATTGCTCTCTCTCTCTCGCTCTCTCTCTCTCTCTCTCTCTCTCTCTCTCTCTCTCTCTCTCTCTCTCTCTCTCTCTCTCTCTCTCTCTCTCTCTCTCTCTCTCTTTCTCTCAGTGAAGGAGTCCTGATGAAGATGAATGTTGTAAAAGTCTACCATTTCAGCGCTGTTGTCCCTCAAGGCCTGTAGGCTCATATTTCTCTCTTACTATTGTTTGATGATGTGATTTTGTTTCCCTCTGTTATAGATATATCCCAAATGTCTCTCATCACCCATCATCTTCCTCTGTAAGCCCTTATTCATCTCTTTCTGTCTTGCTCTCTCTCTCAGTTGCCAAAGACACACAAGGACGCACGTTCATCTTGGCTCTCACCTCCAACAGTTTCTCAAGAGTCTGGCTTCTGTGGGCCAGACGCATACGAGCATTTTACATCGCTTACACTCTGAACAATATGTTCCAGCGCTGGAGTTTGGACACACTGAGCGGCAATGAACAGAGAGAGAGCCGAAGTGACCGTCCATTCGCTTCCGGGAGTATATCGGCTGAGTTCAGGGTGATTGGGACACTTTTCCCATTGAGATGAGTTAGAAAAAGTGTCCGAATCACCCACCCGGACCTCTGAGTTTAGCTTGGATGAGGATTAGGGAAAGGGGGGATGTAAAAAACAACAACGTTGCATCACAATAAGTGTATTTGGTAACTAATTTGGTAACTAAACAGAATTGTATTAAGTTTACTGACAGCATGTTACAATGTTGACTGGTAGGTTACTGTTTTTATTATTGATTGACACATATTTCACGATTTTAATTCAATTCTTGTGATTTGATTCTGATCTTAATTCAATATCGATTCCTTTGGATAAACATTAGGTCCAGCAGATACGTGTTATTTTTCTCAAGAATAATAATCTCACCGAGATTGACCAGCCCTCTCAGCTGGTATTATTATTCAAGCTTAAAAATAACAACTCAAATTAAATATAATGGGGTTTTATTATAATAACATTATAGTATTTTACTGATATCCGTAAAAATATAATAAATATGTAATATAGTACACATATTTAGCAAAATACCCCTTTCTATAGCTAATTTTTCTAGCCAACTATTTCCACGGTTGAAAAACACAGATTGATCGATATTACGTGCGAGACATTTACATTTCGGGAAGTTGTACTGTGTCTTTCAACATACTATTGTTCACTCGTGTTTATTAATATTAGTAAAGAGTAAGGCGCCATCCACACTACTACGGTTTAGTTTAGAAACGGAGACCTTTTGCTACGTTTGCACCTCCCGTCCAGACTAAAGCGGCAAAAACGAAGACCTAAAATGGAGGACTTTAGAAACGATGACGCTCACGCGGAGGCTCACGCTCGGCTCTCTGATTGGGTGTCATCAGTCATGGCGTATCCTTCCCTGATTCGTCAGCCACCCATCACATGACCCGTCGACAGCCTGGACTACCAGTTACGTTAGTGACTGCAACATGGATAACGCATTACAAGCGTTGCTGACTTTGATGTCTTTGCTAGCAGATGTTGTGCAAGTCAATTCTGCATTTGACGACGCTATAACTGCCGACATGCGGCGCAGGAAAGCTCTTATTCGAGCGATCTGTGACCCGCGTGCAGCGGCGGTATCGACCGTACAAGGAGCGCCGCTCTTTCTTTGCAGAGGTAACTTGGCTACTTTCTTCTTCGTCAAATCTGAGGAATAGTCCATCTGTGTCCTGTTTACCCCGGCGCGCGCATGCCCAGTGTAGGTGAATGGTCACGTGATTTCAGTGGTTTTAATGTGGACGGAGATCAATTCTAATACGCAGCTAAAGCGCTGGTCTGGACCGAGATCGTATTCGCTTTAATTCTCCGTTTCTAAACTAAAACACAGTAGTGTGGAAGAGATGTTCAGTTCACGTTTACATGTTACAGTTTTTGTTTACATTGCAGCGTCTCCATGGCGACAGAGGGCGTTTTAGGGCCGTTACATAGTCAACGCGAGCAACGCGAGCAAGCAACGCGAGCGACGCGAGCTACGCGCTCCTTTTCATAGTACACAAGCGTCACCGGCGATGCGTGAAATGCAATACACTGATCGCGCAGCAGGGGGTAGTAGAGTCTAGAGTCGGGTCACGTAATATTCAGATCAAAATGGCAACTGAAGAGGAGTGCATATTGCTGATTTTACATCGGCGGCAACAAAGGATGTATACGAACAAGCTCGCATAACTTTTCCTCTTCGCCCGCCATTGTATTCAAATCTTCTTCTTCTGTAAACATAATAATATACCTTTTTATGTACATTACTTGCAATGTGGCCCCCACCGACAACGCATAGTATTGCGTGTATCGGCGCGTCGCGTATCAAAAACTAGGATGACACATTTGGCTACGCATCGACGCATAATGGCGGCCGAAGCGTAGCGATGTGTAGCCTTGCGCACGCGTATGCGTACCGATGCGTTGACTATGTAAGGGCCCTTAGGCTCCGCCCCTCCACTCACGGGTCGGGCCGAACAGAGCAGCTTCACTTCTGTGGGATTTTCTCCTGTTTCTCTCCTTTCATCTCCTGGAATAAAGAGTTCAAACTCCTCCGGCCGAACCTCTCCTCTTCTCTCCTGATACGCTGATCAAAGCTGTCGTTCTCTCCTTCCCCGGTCACAGAGAGAGTCGCCGCTCCACAGCAGCACGCGTGTCACGGTGAAGAAACCGGGCCTTACGGGCCGAATACAAACAGCCGGAAACAAGACAGGTTACGCTGAGGCGAGAGGTGGTCATCAGTTATTCCCCTCCTTATCGATTACGCTCTTTCTTCCCGGAAGCACAAGAGGAGACCTCAGACAGGTTTAAAGGGGCGGTTGATTATGATTTCACGTTTCTAGCTGTAGTTAGTGTGTAATGTTGCTGTTAGAGGATAAACAACATCTGCAAAGTTACGACGCTCAAAGTTCAAAGCAAAGGGAGATATTTGCTTTTACAGAAATCTCTTTTTAAGAACTACAACAAACGGCCGGTAGGAACTACAACGAGCTTCTTCACGGGTTAGTGACATCACTAACACTAAAATTTACATAAGCCCCGCCCCCAAGAACGTTTTATAGATGATCAAGACAGAATATGCTAATCATTGACTAGAAGATCGTTAACTCCACGTCAGATACATAAACTCATCAACTAAGCGTTCAGAAATGTCCTGTTGCTTCTACATGTTGTCACTTCTTCTAGAGTCTCTCCATCTTTGTCCGACTGTGGTTTGAACATAAAAGGCTAAAAGATTTGAAATGTTCAGTGTGTGTGTGTGTGTGTGTGAGAGGTAATCGGAGCATGATCTCTGGCTGCATGTCAATATCCACGGATCACTGGATCTTAGTTGTAAGAAACACTATATCGAGTCCAACCTTTAGTTTAAACTGATACTCGTTTGTTTTACTCGTGTTTTCCCAGTCACTTTTCCGGCAAGAAAGTGACATCAATGGAAACCCTCTATTATAACTGGAAACTCATCATTTCAACATACTACGATTTGGGACACAATTTGTATACTGATGTATACTGATAGTACACAAATCGAATACTATTTAGAACAGATAGTATGTGAATTGGGATAAGTCTTTATTAATTGATAATCTGCCTTGGTCATCATAATTTGTATTTATTGTGTGAAAAGGAATCAAAATGGTTGTTTTACAGCCTCTAGTGTTCATTGAAGCTGCAAACTGCTGTATAGTTGTGTTTTTGCGCATGTTTTTGGTGTGTTGAGAGAAGTCTGTTATCAAACATGTGTCCTCCTAAAACACATCTGAAAACACTCCCAGAGCTCCCTGACATTTGAAAGATTATTCATTTTTATTTATCCATCATTATTGTCCTCCCCTCCAACAAGCCCGCTAAGGGATCTCCGTGAATTCTGATTAGCAAAAATAACAATAAATGTAAATCGCAAATACGCCAAGAAATGTCAGAGGACAGGGATTAGCTAAACAGGACGACGGGAGATTTGATTTCTTCCCTTTAGAGGGATTCGGATTGAATAAATGACGTCAATCTTTCTTCACAATGAGGGGAAGCTCAGCACGGTTCTGCTTCCATATTGTTGTTGTATTCTTGAAAAAAATGTATTATGACCGCCTGTGTGTGAGAGGAGGAGGAGGAAAGATGAAGATGTGGCCAAATGCACCTTTGTTTTTATGTCAGATCAGCAATTCTGCCAAGAAAACATCCTCTTTCTGAGAGTTTGACTTCCTAGCGAGAGAAAACCAAGGGCTTATTAGCTTTCAGAGGAGACATGATCTAGTAGACACTGCAAACACGCCAACACAAACTCTGTTTGTTTCCCTTGTGAACAAAAGTGAACTTCAATACTTTTAAAAAGAGTACGTATTATGGAAAGAATATACTTAGGTGCAAACTAAATGTAATGTTTTCGGACACTTAATTCCATGTAATTGCAGTTAAATTAAAATGTATTATAGTTTAAATTTATATGAAATGCAATCAGTTGAATTTAAGAGTGAATGTAGAGTTTTTGAATCACTTCAGTAGGACTTCATCATGTGATTTCATAATTTCTACTATTGTCTTTGAAATATGGTTAACTCACAAAGTTTCTGTTTGCGAAACTCTCTCCGATGTGCTACACATATTAATAATAATGCTATAGCAAAGAAGATAACATCTCAGTCCGGTTTCACACTGCACGTGTTAGCAAAGCGCAAGCAGCGCGTATCAGTCGCAATCTGGTTTTGGCGCCATATCACACTGAATTAAAAAGAAAATGCATTGATCATGGCCAAAATACACAGCAGTTTTACCCAAAAAGTGTATTGATGATATCTATTGTCTTTTAAACAGTCAATCAAATGACCTTCAGAAATTGAAAAAGAAAACAAATGTCCAAAAACAAACTTTTTGCCCGAACTACAAAAACAAGTTTAAACAATTTATACTGCCAGTCTAGCTCAAGTTACAGATTAATTTAAATATGTGTATATATATATATATATATATATATATACACATATACATATATATATATATATATGTATATATGTGTATATATATACACATATATACATATATATATATATATATATATATATATATATATATATATATTGGCATAAGAACAGATGTCATGCTGACAATCATAACCAAAAGCACGTGGTGTCACAGGTGATGGTCTTCCTCTGAAAAGTTCACCTGAAAAGACGACAATAATGGACGACACTCGTCTCATCGTGAAGGTTGAGACGCATAAAGTTATTAATGATCCACATAATGTGCTTTATAAAGACTTGCAGGCAAAGGAGAAAGCATGGGTGAAGTTGCAGTGGCTCTCGGTGCCGATGGAAATGGTAGTTCAAAGTGTTTTTGACAACCTTTCCCTGGCCCACGGGCGAACAACTCAACTCAATATAAAGGTAAATAGAATAGACAGATTAATATAGCACACATACAGTATAGACATCTATGATGTGCATGATTTTGTAGAATTTTTTACTTTTTTTGAGAATTTGCACATTTACAATACGTCTCTATTAAGAACTTTGCTGTTTGTTATTACAGATATTTATCAATTATCTTTAAGATGTTTATGATGGGTAATGTTTGTAAATTATATTTGTATCCGATATTTCAACAATCTAAATGATTTCGTAAAGTTTTTCTCTTTTGCAGAATGCTTTTCATGGAGATGAGGGTTAATAAATATGCAGATAATATATACTAATAAACATAATTCAGGTATCAATTACCTATCAATATTTATTTATTCAAAAAAACAAGGAACTTAGACATAAATGTAGATAGTAAGAGCGCAGCAGAATAAAGTATTGGGGTCAGAGAGTTGTCTATCGTAAAGGGCAAGACTGACTCTTTGACTCGACTCGCTTCAGCAACATATAAACACACTTACAAACTCATCGTCCTTCCCACTGCGATCAATAAAGCTCTTCATATCCAGACAAATGTCTGACATATTTGAGCATCGCTACACTGGTTAAGCGAATGCACACTACCAACAAGATCCTTGTGGAAACCACTTTCCCCACATAGAATAAACAAAGTCTCCTTTTGTTTTATGGTTGGCTGTGTGGATGTGACAGTATATGGTCAAGAACTACAGGAAACGTATGATCTCTGTAATTGCAAACAAAGGTTTCTGTACCAAATATTAAGGTCTGCTTTTCTGATGTATCAAATACTTATGTCATGCAATAAAATGCAAATGAATTACTTAAAAATCATAAAATGTGATTTTCTGGATTTTTGTTTTAGATTCCATCACTCACAGTTGAAGAGTACCTATGATAAAGATTACAGACTTTTACATGCCTTGAAAGTGGGAAAAACTGCAAAATCGGCAGTGTATCAAATACTTGTTCTCCCCACTGTATATATCTAAACTTCTTCAACAATAAAAAAAATATAGTATTACTATTATTATGCAATTATTATATGATATTAAATAAATACTATATATATATATATGTGTGTGTGTGTTAATTTGTTGAATATTTCTCTGTAAAAAGAAAATAAACAGAGATAAAAGTATAAATAAGTATTTAATTGGGTCTGGTAATACAAGGGTTTCTTAAGGCTTCTTTCATTTGGACGAATCCCCAAAACCCCAAAACTAGTTGATTATAAAACATATAGTGTGACACATCCATAAACCTCTAGTTCTTATTTCAAGGTAAAAAAAAAATGGAAATAAAGATGAAGGGAGAGTAAGAGAAGGAGGGACGGGAAAGAAATATGTGTGAAGTCGAGTAGGACAGCTAATTAAGTGTGTGTGTACAGTTCAAAGCAAACACATCGCAACGCTCATTAAAGCCAAAGGAGACGAGCCGAGCGAATGTAGGCCAGCCCTCAGTGCAGATGGAGAAGCCCAGGAGGAGAACATGGTCACTCCGTCCCGAGGCCCTTCACGTGACCCAACCGAGGCACGTCACGTGACCCAACCGAGGCACTTCACGTGACCCAACCGAGGCCCGTCACGTGACCCAACCGAGGCCCTTCACGTGACCCAACCGAGGCCGACCACGCGACCCAACCGAGGCCCGTCACGGGACCCAACCGAGGCACGTCACGTGACCCAACCGAGGCCCTTCACGTGACCCAACCGAGGCCCTTCACGTGACCCAACCGAGGCCGATCACGTGACCCAACCGAGGCCCGCCACGTGACCCAACCGAGGCCCTTCACGTGACCAAACCGAGGCCCTTCACGTGACCCAACCGAGGCCCTTCACGTGACCCAACCGAGGCCGACCACGCGACCCAACCGAGGCCCGTCACGTGACCCAACCGAGGCCCGTCACGGGACCCAACCGAGGCCGACCACGCGACCCAACCGAGGCCCGTCACGGGACCCAACCGAGGCCCGTCACGTGACCCAACCGAGGCCGACCACGCGACCCAACCAAGGCACGTCACGTGACCCAACCGAGGCCCTTCACGTGACCCAAACGAGGCCCTTCACGTGACCCAACCGAGGCCGATCACGTGACCCAACCGAGGCCCGTCACGTGACCCAACCAAGGCCCTTCACGTGACCCAACCGAGGCCCTTCACGTGACCCAACCGAGGCCCTTCACGTGACCAAACCGAGGCCCTTCACGTGACCCAACCGAGGCCCTTCACGTGACCCAACCGAGGCCCTTCACGGGACCCAACCGAGGCCGACCACGCGACCCAACCGAGGCCCTTCACGTGACCCAACCGAGGCCCTTCACGTGACCCAACCGAGGCCGACCACGTGACCCAACCGAGGCCCGTCACGTGACCCAACCGAGGCCCGTCACTGGACCCAACCGAGGCCGACCACGCGACCCAACCGAGGCCCGTCACGGGACCCAACCGAGGCCCGTCACGTGACCCAACCGAGGCCGACCACGCGACCCAACCGAGGCACGTCACGTGACCCAACCGAGGCCCTTCACGTGACCCAACCGAGGCCCTTCACGTGACCCAACCGAGGCCGATCACGTGACCCAACCGAGGCCCGTCACGTGACCCAACCAAGGCCCTTCACGTGACCCAACCGAGGCCCTTCACGTGACCCAACCGAGGCCCTTCACGTGACCCAACCGAGGCCGACCACGCGACCCAACCGAGGCCCGTCACGGGACCCAACCGAGGCCGCCCACGCGACCCAACCGAGGCCCGTCACGGGACCCAACCGAGGCCGATCACGTGACCCAACGAGGCCCGTCACGGGACCCAACCGAGGCCGATCACGCGACCCAACCGAGGCCCGTCACGGGACCCAACCGAGGCCGGTCACGCGACCCAACCGAGGCACGTCACGGGACCCAACCGAGGCCGACCACGCGACCCAACCGAGGCACGTCACGTGACCCAACCGAGGCCCTTCACGTGACCCAACCGAGGCCGACCACGCGACCCAACCGAGGCACGTCACGTGACCCAACCGAGGCCGACCACGCGACCCAACCGAGGCACGTCACGTGACCCAACCGAGGCCCTTCACGTGACCCAACCGAGGCCTGTCACGTGACCCTACCGAGGCCCTTCACGTGACCCAACCGAGGCCCTTCACGTGACCCAACCGAGGCCGATCACGCGACCCAACCGAGGCCCTTCATGTGACCCAACCGAGGCCCTTCACGTGACCAAACTGAGGCCCTTCACGTGATCCAACCGAGGCCCTTCACGTGACCCAACTGAGGCCCTTCACGTGACCCAACCCAGACTGATCACGTGACCCAACCGAGGCCCTTCACGTGACCCAACCCAGACTGATCACGTGGCCCAACCGAGGCCCTTCACGTGACCCAACCCAGGCTGATCACGTGACCCAACTGAGGCCGATCACGTGACCCAACCGAGGCCGGACACGTGACCCAACCGAGGCCGATCCGACCCAATGGAGGCCCGTCATGTGACCCAACCGAGACTGATCACGTGACCCGACCGAGGCCGGACACATGACCCAACCGAGGCCGAACACATGACCTAACCGAAGCCGATCACGTGACCCAACCTAGGCCAATCACGTGACCCAACCGAGGCCATTCCGACCCAACCGAGGCCGATCACGTGACCCAACCGAGGCCCGTCACGTGACCCAACCGAGACTGATCACATGACCCGACCGAGGCCGTTCACGTTACCCAACCGAGGCCGATCACGTGACCCAATCGAGGCCGGACACGTGACCCAACCGAGGCCGATCCGACCCAACCGAGGCCGATCACATGACACAACGAGACAGATCACGTGACCCAACCGAGACTGATCACATGACCCGACCGAGGCCGTTCACGTTACCCAACCGAGGCCGGACACGTGACCCAACCGAGGCCGATCACGTGACACAACCGAGACAGATGACGTGACCCAACTAAGACAGATCACGTGACCCGACCGAGGCCAATCACGTGACCCAACCGAGGCCGATCCGACCCAACCGGCAGCGATCACATGACCCAACCGAGACAGATCACATGACCCAACCGAGGCCAATCACGTGACCCAACCGAGGCCGATCCGACCCAACCGAGGCCGATCACATGACCCAACCGAGACAGATCACGTGACCCAACCAAGGTCGATCTGACCCAACCGAGGCCAATCACGTGACCCTACCGATGCCGGGCACGTGACCCAACCGAGGCCGTCCACGTGACCCAACCGAGGCCGATCACGTGACCCAGTCGAGGCCCGTCACGTGACCCGGGCTGACAAGAGCTCCATCAGACCAACACATCTCTCCCTCGCTGCTCACATTAAGATGTTGGAGGCAGAGACTGGGCTATTGATTTTTCCATTCCTCCATTTGCTCGCCCTCCCTCTCGCTCACTCTCTTTCTCTCTCTCGTGCTGTCTTGCTCTCATTCTTTTTTTGGCCACAAACTTTGGGGGCAATAATCAGCTGAAAAAGTTGGACTCTAAATTTTTAATTAGCTTTGAAACAAGCATCTGGTGTGCGAGCGAGGAGGTGTAGGAAGCGAACGCTAGTGACAGAGATCAACAGATACGATCAGGCTTTCAGACACAGCGGCTGACGAGACACAGAAGAGTGTGTGTTTGTGTGTGTGACGCTGGCTAAATAAACTCCTGGATGTTAAGAGTGCTCTCGTCTGATGGTGTAACGCCACACTCATTTAAATGAGAGAGCTCACACATTTAAAATGTGCCTGTAAGACTCGAGCAGAAATGTGTACAATGCAATATATGAATACGTTCATATATGAATACGTTTCCTCTGTGAATATGCCAACAAATCTCTCGACAAATCTAATGTCTCAGAGCAATACAATGCTTCTGTTTTGCATTTCAGCAGTTATCTAGACATATTTACTTCATGTTTTATTAATATAATATAATATAATTATAAAATAACATAATAATACATAGGATTTTTTAAAATAGAAATATTTAGTTCATGTCATTATTCTTAATAATATAATATAATATGACATGACATGACATGACATGACATGATATGATATAATATAATATAATATAATATAATATAATATAATATAATATAATATAATATAATAATATAATATAATATAACGTTATATCCAGACTGATGGTTTTGTATTTACCAACCAGAGGAACACAACATAACAATAGGGTCGTTCATTTTAATTAATCTGACAGGAAAACTGGCCATAAAAATAAATGAAATAAAATACATGTAATGTATTTAGCTGAAATCTAACAATGTCATATTTCAGCGCAAAATCAAAAGACATACACTTTATATTTGCATAAAGAAAAAGAAGCAGATTTTATGAAAATTAGACTCAGCTCTAATTCTCATTACTGTAAAGCATGCAGATGTTTTACTCTTGAGTTATTTTGTAATTATTCTAAAGGATGATTTTTCTTGATGATTCTCATTAGTTTCTCATTACTGTAATACAGTAATGAAAATAATCCTGCGCAAACACAACTGTTTTTTAATTAAAATCAGCAAATTATGGGCAGTACAGCAAATACTATCATTATGAATAAATAATTTACTATTTAAATATCATCACTGTTTTTCGCATTACAGTAATGAGAGCTGCTGAGGAAAATTAACTGCTTAATTGACATAACTAATTTCACAGAGCAAGAAAATCTTCAGGGTTCGTTTTCAATAGAAAATATCATTTTTATTTTTAGAAATATGGCCCAAAATGAGATTCATTTATTCATATTACCAATAAAAATTTGTTTTTTAAAATGTGATACGGCGTCTGCTTTGTACAAAATGAGTCTGATCCATCACACAAACACATTAATCTGAATCTGAAGAGAGTGATAAATTCAGCAGCACAAACACAGTCCCAGTGTAAGAAAGATAATTGATCATCTGTGAAATTAAGCCATGACATCATCATTCAGCCAATGAAAACACACGGTCACTTCTTTCCTTTGTCATCAGTAATGTGCATTAGGGTGATTTGTGTTACGTTTGATGTTATTTAGTTCATGTTTATTGTATTACTTTCATGTGACTATGTTTTATCATCTTTATTGCCAGCTTTGGATTTACATACAAAACTATCAAATATTATCCTTAAATAATCATTACGAGCACCAAGGGTCATAAACTTGAATATAACTGTATGAACTGTATTATTACAGTGGTTCCCCGTAAATTTTAAAGTAAAAACTTGGTTCAACCCCTACAATGACCTCATGAAGCGACGACAGCGGCTCCCGAAACAACAGCTCCCGAAACACCAGCTCCCGAAACACCAGCTTCCGAAACAACAGCTCCCGAAACAACAGCTCCCGAAACACCAGCTCCCGAAACACCAGTTACCAAAACACCAGTTCCCGAAACACCAGCTCCCGAAACACCAGCTCCCGAAACACCAGCTCCTGAAACACCATTTCCTGAAACACCAGCTCCCGAAACAGCAGTTCCCGAAACACCAGCTCCCGAAACAACAGCTCCAGAAACAGCAGTTCCTGAAACACCAGCTCCCGAAACACCAGCTCCTGAAACACCAGTTCCTGAAACACCAGCTCCCGAAACACCAGTTCCCGAAACACCAGCTCCCGAAACAACAGCTCCAGAAACAGCAGTTCCCGAAACACCAGCTCCCGAAACACCAGTTCCCGAAACACCAGCTCCCGAAACAACAGCTCCAGAAACAGCAGTTCCTGAAACACCAGCTCCCGAAACACCAGCTCCCGAAACACCAGTTCCCGAAACACCAGTTCCCGAAACAACAGCTCCCGAAACACCAGCTCCCGAAACACCAGCTCCCGAAACACCAGTTCCCGAAACACCAGCTCCCGAAACACCAGCTCCCGAAACACCAGCTCCCGAAACACCAGCTCCTGAAACAACAGCTCCCGAAAAACCAGTTACCAAAACACCAGTTCCCGAAACACCAGCTCCCGAAACACCAGCTCCCGAAACACCAGCTCCCGAAACACCAGCTCCTGAAACACCAGTTCCTGAAACACCAGCTCCCGAAACACCAGCTCCCGAAACACCAGCTCCTGAAACACCAGCTCCCGAAACACCAGCTCCCGAAAAACCAGTTACCAAAACACCCGTTCCCGAAACACCAGCTCCCGAAACACCAGCTCCCGAAACACCAGCTCCCGAAACACCAGTTCCCGAAACACCAGCTCCCGAAACACCAGTTCCCGAAACACCAGTTCCCGAAACAACAGCTCCCGAAACACCAGCTCCCGAAACACCAGCTCCCGAAACACCAGCTCCCGAAACACCAGTTCCCGAAACACCAGCTCCCGAAACACCAGTTCCCGAAACAACAGCTCCCGAAACAACAGCTCCCGAAACAACAGCTCCCGAAACACCAGCTCCCGAAACAACAGCTCCAGAAACAGCAGTTCCTGAAACACCAGCTCCCGAAACACCAGCTCCCGAAACACCAGTTCCCGAAACACCAGTTCCCGAAACAACAGCTCCCGAAACACCAGCTCCCGAAACACCAGTTCCCGAAACACCAGTTCCCGAAACAACAGCTCCCGAAACACCAGTTCCCGAATCACCAGTTCCCGAAACAACAGCTCCCGAAACACCAGTTCCCGAAACACCAGCTCCCGAAACACCAGCTCCCGAAACACCAGTTCCCGAAACACCAGTTCCCGAAACAACAGCTCCCGAAACACCAGTTCCCGAATCACCAGTTCCCGAAACAACAGCTCCCGAAACACCAGTTCCCGAAACACCAGTTCCCGAAACAACAGCTCCCGAAACACCAGGTCCCGAAACAACAGCTCCCGAAACACCAGTTCCCGAAACACCAGCTCCCGAAACACCAGTTCTGAGCGTCTAATGCTGAACGACAGGCACTGGTGGAGCACAGCGTATTATACATTAATAAAAGATCATTTTTAGGAGTAAAGTATGTAAATCAGGACTGTGTGCATGTGTGGGAGTGAGAGAGAGAGAGAGAGAGAGAGAGAGAGAGAGAGAGAGAGAGAGAGAGAGAGAGAGAGAGAGAGAGGAGAGAGAGAGAGAGAGAGAGAGAGAGAGAGAGAGAGAGAGAGAGTTTGCACCTGTGTGTGCCTTAACACAAATCATCTTAAGAAAAAACACTTCATTTTTTTTTCAAGGACTCTTCTACTTCTGTTTGGTCATCTGTGAGCAGAGCTGAAATGCAGATGAGTCTGTTCTCTTTTTTACAGCAGTGGAGCTAAAAGCCTTGATTTCCATTCATTCTGTGACAGCTCTCTCTCTCTCTCTCTCTCTCTCTCTCTCTCTCTCTCTCTCTCTCTCTCCCTCCTTCAATCCATCCATCCATCCCTCCCTCCCTCAATCCATCCATCCATCCCTCCCTTCCTCCCTCCCTCCCTCAATCCATCCATCCCTCCCTCCCTCAATTCATCCATCTCTCCCTCCCTCCCTCAATCCATCCATCCCTCCCTCCATCCATCCCTCAATCCATCCATCCATCCATCCATCCCTCCCTCCCTCAATCAATCCATCCATCCATCCATCCCTCCCCTCCCTCAATCCATCCATCCATCCATCCATCCGTTCATCCATCCATCCCTCCCTCAATCAATCAATCAATCCATCCATCCATCCATCCATCCATCCCTCCCTCCATCCCTCCCTCAATCCATCCATCAATCCGTTCATCCATCCATCCCTCCCTCAATCAATCAATCCATCCGTTCATCCATCCATCCATCCATCCCTCAATCCATCCATCCATCCATTCATCCATCCATCCCTCCCTCCCTCAATTCATCCATCTCTCCCTCCCTCCCTCAATCCATCCATCCCTCCCTCCATCCATCCCTCAATCCATCCGTTCATCCATCCATCCCTCCCTCCCTCAATCAATCCATCCATCCATCCCTCCCTCCCTCCATCCCTCCCTCAATCCATCCATCAATCCGTTCATCCATCCATCCCTCCCTCAATCAATCAATCCATCCGTTCATCCATCCATCCCTCCCTCCCTCAATCCATCCATCCATCCATTCATCCATCCATCCATCCCTCCCTCAATCAATCAATCCATCCATCCATCCATCCATCCATCCATCCCTCCTCCTCCCTCCCTCCCTCCCTCCCTCCCTCCATCCATCCATCCATCCATCCCTCCCTCCATCCCTCAATACATCCATCCATCCATCCCTCCCTCAATACCATCCATCCATCATCATCCATTCATCCATCCATCCCTCCCTCAATCAATCAATCAATCCATCCATCCATCCTCCATCCTCCATCCCTCTCTCTCTCCCTCCCTCTCTCTCCCTCCCTCTCTCTCTCTCCCTCCCTCTCTCTCTCTCCCTCCCTCCCTCTCTCTCTCTCCCTCCCTCCCTCTCTCTCTCTCTCTCTCCTCCCTCCCTCTCTCTCTCCCTCTCTCTCCCTCTCTCTCTCTCTCTCTCTCTCTCTGTTTACTACAGCAGAAGATAGTCTCTGAAATGAGAGCATGAAGGGAGCAGATGTGAATCTTTAATGGCTTTACAAAACACCCGGACAGCCGAGCAGATCTGCAGGAGAATGATGCAATGCTCTTCCTCCTCACACCGGTAAACAGAGACGGATCATCAAATCATTATGGGATACGTACCACAACACAGACAGAAGGTGTGTGTTATAGCCATGGGAAGAGATGTGGGCTGGGGAAATATTTATAAAAAAGAGACGGGTTTGCCAGTGAAAAGTACCGACTAGAACATCAAACTTCAAAGATAAATCCAGGATCTCTTTTGTGTTTGACATATTTGCATATATTTTGTCTTGTTTTCCAGCAAAAAATATCGGAATATATTGTTGAAAAAAAGATACATTTACCCGAAAAGAAAATTGCATAAGATAGGTGTGTTTTGTGTTATTCTACTTGTTTAGGCATAAACAAACATCGAAAAGAAAGTGAAGAAATCTGCAAGTGATATATTTATAGTATATTTAGATATTTTAACTGTAAAAGTAAGACAACTATACTGATTAAAAATGCTGTTTTTGCAGTGGATTTAGCAGAGTTAAAAAAAATATGTATATATTTTATATATTATTTACACATATATATATATATAATTTCTACACATACTGAATCTGTATTGCTATTACTGCTATATATGATGCATGAACACTGAATTTAAGTTTATTGCATTTTGTGAATAAATTATTAGCTAATGTTGCTTTAAGCGAAAGTAATAAAGAAAATTATTAAATCTGTGGTTAAAGCAGAGACCGATTCCGGTAGACATACTTCTTGACAGGCTGGAAAACTGGGTGGGGCTTTCTGGGATAGTCCTAAAATGGTTCAGGTCATACTTAGAAGGGAGAGGTTATTATGTGAGTATAGGAGACCATAAGTCTGAGTGGACATCCATGACATGCGGAGTCCCTCAAGGCTCAATTCTTGCACCACTCCTGTTCAACCTGTATATGCTCCCAATGAGCCAAATAATGAGAATGAACCAAATCTCTTACCACAGCTATGCAGACGACACACAGCTCTACTTAGCCCTATCGCCTAACGACTACAGCCCCATTGACTCCCTGTGCCAATGCATTGATGAAGTCAACAGTTGGATGTGCCAAAACTTTCTTCAGTTAAACAAAGACAAAACTGAAGTCATTGCGTTTGGAAACAAAGATGAAGTTCTCAAGGTGAATGCATGCCTTGACGCTAGGGGTCTAACAACTAAAAATCAAGTCAGGAATCTTGGTGTGTCTCTAGAGTCAGACCTTAGTTTCAGTAGTCATGTCAAAGCAATAACTAAATCAGCATACTATCATCTGAAAAATATTGCAAGAATTAGATGCTTTGTTTCCAATCAAGACTTAGAGAAACTTGTGCATGCTTTCATCGCCAGCAGGGTGGATTATTGTAATGGACTCCTCACTGGCCTTCCTAAAAACACCATAAGACAGTGTCAGCTCATACAGAACGCTGCTGCCAGGATTCTGAGCAGAACCAGAAAATATGAACACATCACACCAGTCCTCAGGTCTCTACACTGGCTCCCAGTTACATTTAGGATTGATTTTAAAGTATTATTACTGGTATATAAATCATTCAATGGGCTAGGACCTAAATATATTGCAGATATGCTCACTGAATATAAACCCAACAGATCACTCAGATCATTAGGATCACATCAGCTAGAAATACCAAGGGTTCACTCTAAGCACGGAGAGTCTGCTTTTAGCTACTATGCTGAACCAGCTTCCAGAGGAGATCAGATGTGCTCCTACAGTAGTTACATTCAAATCCAGACTCAAAACACATCTGTTTAGCTGTGCATTTACTGAATGAGCACTGTGCCACTGTTCGTCCGACTGTTTTTACTGTACTTTATTTTATTTTTTATTCTAAACTGTTTTAATTATTCTTATTTGTTTTGATTATTTTATTTTCTCCTATGTAAAGCACTTTGAATTACCATTGTGTATGAAATGTGCTATATAAATAAACTTGCCTTGCCTTGCCTTGCCTAGATATGGCATATTTTTTTTGGGGGGGGGGGGGGGGGGGGGGTTTGTAATACGAGATCCAGCACCGTTACGGCCAACAGAGACTGGTCAATTACACTGGAATTACTTCTAAATGTTGCATTTTTACTTCTAATATTTGTTAAACGAGCTTAAATGTATGCAATATGTATTCAAAACTATATAAAATATGCTATACTATAAAATATGATAAAAAATAAAGGAATTATCATGCAAACCAGTAGTTGTGTGGAGTTTTTTTTTTTTTTAAGTTTAGATGATTTAAATTAATCCGAAAATATTAATTAATGTAAGAAGTAGGGAAAAAAAGAAGCTAGTACTATAGTAAAAATTATTTACCCCAGTATGCTGGGTTAAATAAACAACCCAATTTACTGGATAAAATTAACCCAACATGTGTTCTGTCCTATATTTACCCAGCCCTTGGGTTGTTTTTAACCCAGTGTTTTTAGAGTGTATGGAGCACTGTGGCGATTAAACACCCAGTCAGGAGGGGTTAGACAGACTCGAGGCGTTTCATGTGACCCGAGGGGTCAAAGGTCATCCGCACTAATGTGTAGCCCATCAGACAGCCTAATGTTGACCAGTGTTAAACACACCAGCCTCCAGTGAGATTAACCAGCAGCAACACACCATTTCAGGGATTAAAGCGAGAGCCTATGAGCTCGAGATTTCAAACACATTCAGGTCAACTTCAAAGTGTCCCTTCTTATGATAGACAGTCCAGAGTTCGACGGGATTATCTAACACGCTGCATTAAGACACAATGACCTCAGCTATGAGCTACCGATGGCGTTCTGCTGCTCGGAGGAGCTTCTGTGTTCGATCCTCAGACTCACACTGTACATCCAGCAGGCTGAGCGTTATCGGGTGCATGTATGGTCTGTGTTGGAGGAAAGCAAGTGTAGTAATCAGATTACTTTTTATTAAGTAACTAGTAAAGTATTACTTTTAAATTTTAAATGTCAAATAAAATCATCCCTAAATCCTAGAGGACACGATGCTGATGGTGTGAATGATTTACACGTGACATCAACACAAGCCTCTAGTCGACACCAGGGTGGCCGTTTCAGTCTCATTTCACACTTTCCTATCAATGTCTGGCTTAAACTGGAAGAGCCGGCTAATCTCAACTTCATTTCCAGCCGTCTAATTGAAACTGCATTACGCACAAACACAATGTTGTGACGCACAAAGCAGACGATGATGTGCAGTTCATGGAGCGGCAGCATGTGTGTGTGTGTGTGTGTGTGTGTGTGTCAGTGTGTGCGTGCGTAGGGTATTCTCTGTTTAGTGTTCCCTAAAAATTCTGAAACTAATATGATTTTATATCGCTGAGCCGAGGCAGATGACAGCTACGCCAATCCAAATTCCAAACAGGATTTAATTTATATCGCTGAGCCGAGGCAGATGACAGCTACGCCAATCCAAATTCCAAACAGGATTTAACAGAAAGCATCAAAACACACACACACACACACACACACACACACACACACACACACACACACACACACACACACACACACACACACACTAACACACAGACACACACACACACACACACACACACTCAACTGATGTTCAAAATAATACAAAATAACAATAAAAAAAGCAAGTGATATATGACAAAATGTGTTTTCAGCACTGACCACTGGCGCTGTGTGCTTGAACAAGAACGACTCCTTTACCAACAACTGATTAGTTACAGTTATAGACTGATTGTAGAACTATTGCTTGACGCTCACCTTTACCAATGACACACGTCAGGTCAACTACCAAACTAATGAGAGGTAAGATGTGTTCGGCACTGCCGTTTGTTATGGGAGTAATTACATATATTCTGACCACTCAGAAATCAAGATTTAAATGTTGGTAAGAGAAGGATACTGGCATATCTGTCTGAGTACTAGTGTACAAGTGTGAGCACTAGTGTACAAGTGTACAAGTGTGAGTACTAGTGTACAAGTGTGAGTCCTAGTGTACAAGTGTACAAGCGTGAGTACTAGTGTACAAGTGTGAGTACTAGTGTACAAGTGTACAAGTGTGAGTACTAGTGTACAAGTGTGAGTACTAGTGTACAAGTGTACAAGCGTGAGTACTAGTGTACAAGTGTGAGCACTAGTGTACAAGTGTACAAGTGCGAGTACTAGTGTACAAGTGTGAGTACTAGTGTACAAGTGTACAAGCGTGAGTACTAGTGTACAAGTCTGAGTACTAGTGTAAAAGTGTGAGTACTAGTGTACAAGTGTACAAGTGTGAGTACTAGTGTACAAGTGTGAGTACTAGTGTACAAGTGTACAAGCGTGAGTACTAGTGTACAAGTGTGAGCACTAGTGTACAAGTGTACAAGTGTGAGTACTAGTGTACAAGTGTGAGTACTAGTGTACAAGTGTACAAGCGTGAGTACTAGTGTACAAGTGTGAGCACTAGTGTACAAGTGTACAAGTGTGAGTACTAGTGTACAAGTGTGAGCACTAGTGTACAAGTGTACAAGTGTGAGTACTAGTGTACAAGTGTGAGTACTAGTGTACAAGTGTACAAGCGTGAGTACTAGTGTACAAGTGTGAGTACTAGTGTACAAGTGTAAAAGTGTGAGTACTAGTGAAAAAGTGTGAGTACTAGTGTACAAGTGTGAGTACTAGTGTACAAGTGTACAAGTGTGAGTACTAGTGTACAAGTGTGAGTACTAGTGTACAAGTGTGAGTACTAGTGTACAAGTGTGAGTACTAGTGTACAAGTAGTGTACAAGTGTGAGTACTAGTGTACAAGTGTGAGTACTAGTGTACAAGTGTGAGTACTAGTGTACAAGCGTGAGTACTAGTGTACAAGTGTGAGCACTAGTGTACAAGTGTACAAGTGTGAGTACTAGTGTACAAGTGTGAGTACTAGTGTACAAGTGTACAAGCGTGAGTACTAGTGTACAAGTGTGAGTACTAGTGTACAAGTGTAAAAGCGTGAGTACTAGTGTACAAGTGTGAGTACTAGTGTACAAGTCTGAGTACTAGTGTACAAGTCGGAGTACTAGTGTACAAGTCTGAGCACTAGTGTACAAGTGTGAAAGTATGAGTACTAGTGTACAAGTGTACAAGCGTGAGTACTAGTGTACAAGTGTGAGTACTAGTGTACAAGTGTGAGTGTACAAGTGTGAGTACTAGTGTACAAGTGTGAGTACTAGTGTACAAGTGTGAGTACTAGTGTAAAAGTATGAGTACTAGTGTACAAGTGTACAAGCGTGAGTACTAGTGTACAAGTGTGAGTACTAGTGTACAAGTGTGAGTACTAGTGTACAAGTCTGAGTACTAGTGTAAAAGTATGAGTACTAGTGTACAAGTGTACAAGCGTGAGTACTAGTGTACAAGTGTGAGTACTAGTGTACAAGTGTGAGTACTAGTGTACAAGTGTACAAGTATGAGTACTAGTGTACAAGTGTGAGTACTAATGTAAAAGTGTACAAGTGTGAGTACTAGTGTACAAGTGTGAGTACTAGTGTGCAAGTGTGAGTACTAGTGTACAAGTGTGAGTACTAGTGTACAAGTGTACTAGTGTACAAGTGTGAGTACTAGTGTACAAGTGTACTAGTGTACAACTGTGAGTACTAGTGTACAAGTGTACAAGTGTGAGTACTAGTGTACAAGTGTGAGTACTAGTGTACAAGTAGTGTACAAGTGAGGACTAGTGTACAAGTGAGCACTAGTGTACAAGTGAGGACTAGTGTACAAGTGAGCACTAGTGTACAAGTGAGTACTAGTGTACAAGTGTGAGTACTAGTGTACAAGTGAGCACTAGTGTACAAGTGAGGACTAGTGTAGAAGTGAGCACTAGTGTACAAGTGAGTACTAGTGTACAAGTAGTGTACAAGTGAGTACTAGTGTACAAGTGAGGACTAGTGTACAAGTGAGCACTAGTGTACAAGTGTGAGTACTAGTGTACAAGTGTGAGTACTAGTGTACAAGTGAGGACTAGTGTACAAGTGAGCACTAGTGTACAAGTGAGGACTAGTGTAGAAGTGAGCACTAGTGTACAAGTGAGGACTAGTGTACAAGTGAGGACTAGTGTAGAAGTGAGCACTAGTGTACAAGTGAGGACTAGTGTACAAGTGAGCACTAGTGTACAAGTGAGTACTAGTGTACAAGTACTATTAGTCAAGTACAGTGAATACAGTGATTTTTTTTATAACTCATCCGTTTAAATTATATTAAGCCTTAAAGTTCTGCATAATTAAGGGCGTGGCCAGTTGAGTGACAGGTGGATTGCCGCTGATGTCACTACTAGCCGTTTGTCTGCTGTCTGTTAGCGTCACGTCAAGAGAGCAAAAAGGCTCTTCAGAAACACTACGGGTGACGTCACGCACACTACACCCACATTTTTTTTTTACAGTTTATGGTTTTAAATTGTTACAAATGTATTTCTCGATGGAGAAAATTACTTTTTTGAAAACATTCTTCCAGAACTCTACGACAGATTGCTGTGTCATCTCGATTGCAAAGCTAATTTAAAAGTTTTGGATCCGTTGTGAAAGCTGGTTCAGACCGGCCCAACAAACACCCACAGGCGCGACACACACACACACACGGATCCGGTGTGTTCCGGCATGTGCTGATGCTGTTGAACGGTGTGTATCTGTGTGTGTTCGGGTTGCTTAGCAGCGTGATCTCGTGACCAGAGCAATCAGGCGTGTGTTCACGGTGAAAGTGTTGTTTGTGTCTCCGACAGTAATGAATACAGGACTCCATCAAGAAGCAGCGCTGAACAACACTCTCGTTTAGATTGCTGTTTCTCCTACCAATGCATGTGCTAATTACATTCAAATTAGACCGGTGAGGAAGAGAAGGAGACAAGGACTAATAAAGGGTTTCATTCGTGCCGCTATCACTCTCTCTCTTGCTTTGTCCGCCTCTCTCTTTCGCTCTCTCGTTTTCTTTCTGCCTCTTCAGGCCCGGCTCTGTCAGATAGCAATTTAAGAGGCAACGTTTGCTGGGACGAGAGGAGGACCAGATGATAACAGAGAGAGAGAGAAACACAGTGATGTCATCACTACCTGAGTGAAACATCCCAGGGTTATTAAAGTAGAGCAGAAACATATTAAATATGTAGGCATGCGAGTGTGAGTGTGAACGTGCGAGAAGTTAAAGACCGAAAGGATGAAAAACAGTGGGAGGAGAAAGATAGGAAAGAAATCAGAACGAGAGTTCATGAACAGGCTGACACTGACGGGGAAATTTGCGTTGTTTATTTGCGTCATTTGATTCACTAAATGAATTATGCAAATCAGGTAACAATGTAAACACACCCCAAAAATGCAATTTACATGCACAATTTTCAGTTGTAGATCGTGTGGATGTGTGTGTGCAGTAATAATGCTCTCTGTTACCGCTCTAGAGAACAACAACAACAACAACAAATAAACAAATGAAAGTGTTTACTGCCTGCTTTCAAACTCAGGCAAAGGTAGTTTTGTGGATGAGGTATGAATAAACAAATAAGGCATGCTTGTGCTACAAAGTATGATGATCAAAGCTGCCAATTTTGCCACAAAATCTCAATATGGAAAAAGCTATTTGCAAAAAAGCTGCATTTTCATCCCAGACGTTCAAGAGAGTAAAGCCGACACTTCTGGCGAAATTAGAAACAAAATGGAAATTTGAATTAAATTGAAGATGCTATTCGATCATAATTATTCTGTATAATCTGTAAATAATTATTCTATAATTCTGTAACACTATACAATAAGATCTCATTTGTTAGCATTAGTTAATATATAAACTATGAGCAATTCATGATTGATTCATCTTTGTTATAAAAATACAATCATTCATTGTTTGTTAGTTCACACTGCATTAGCTAATATTTACAAATACACCTTTAAATTATTTTAAAAAATATTAATAAATGTTGAAATTAATGTAGGTAACTGATGTTAACAAATGAAACCTTGTAGAGTGTTACCCATTTTTCATTATGTATAGTTATTAAGCGTGTCTTTGTACTGTACACTTTTTTTTTTTTTATTGCCGTTGTTTACATCTTGATTTTTCCGCACTGGAAAATAATAATTATTTTTTTAAGTTGTAAATTAAACTGTGAAGAACACTATTCTTAGTTTGTCTACTTCAAAATATCATGTTTAGTTTTCCTGCTTGCATGTCGATTATTCTCCTCATATTCTCCACTGTTGCGGCTCCTCTCTTCCCAGTCTGTCAGTAACGCTCTGTTTACTTCCTGTCTCTATGAAGCCCCTCCTTCTGAAAAGCACACTGTGCTCTGATTGGTCGGCTGGAGCAGTGTGTTGTGATTGGTCGAGCGCTTCGAGTGTGTTTGGGAAAGTCCCGCCCCTTTCCATAACCGCCAGTTTAACACACTACTAACTAACTCAACCAGGCCCCGCCCCTTTATTCTGCGTATGGATTATTATAATGAGGAATATTGTGACGTGTTCGTTCCCGGGAGAAACTCAAGACTACAATGGAGGCGTTTCAGGAGTTCAGAAACACTGACTCTGATATAGAGAAGAACTGGAGCTTCTCATGATCACACAGCAACATCACACACTAAATAGAGATGAAGATGAACAGCAGAATCGTTGCTCTTTAATGGAAACACATCAGTGCATTTAGCCTCATGTTCCAGACTAAGACAAAGACGTTTACTGCAGCATCCCATAAACATTTCTGCTGTGACATCAGCATCAGTTCATCAATGCTAGACAGTCGCCACAGCAACATCGCCATGGTTACACTATTCACTGCAAAATCACCATGGCTACATCTCTAAGCATCCCAGTTTCCCCGGCGCTCCTCCTCTCGCTCTGTCAGTCTATTGACCGCTGTGGGTTTTTCTCTCTTTCTCTGTGTCTCTTTCTATATTTTTCTCACAGGTTTTACCCAGAATGCTGTGCCAGCAAAGAGAGATGGACAGTGAAGATTCCTTTCTATGTTGCAAGACAGAAGCGCCTATTTAACACACACACACACACACACACACACACACACATGCTCACACACGCACACACATTCACACTTGCCGTTTCCAGAGCTGCTGACATGTTGAAGGACTTAAAGTGAGGCCATTGTACTGACAGAGATATCATGTGTTTGAAGAGAGAGAGAGAGAGAGAGAGAGAGAGAGAGAGAGAGAGAGAGAGAGAGAGAGAGAGAGAGAGAGAGAGAGAGAGAGAGAGACCTCCACATTCTGATGGAGTCTGAAAAAACAGGGATTTCTATGGAGACTCTGGCTACTAACTAACTATCAGTTTTCTGAGATCTGCTCATCATTCGGTCTCTTCATCTTTGTGTGTTCTTGTTCTCAGCTCATGCGCTCCTCACACGAGCTCAAGGTCCATATCTGCAAATTAACTGAGAAATATCCTTACAAAACTGTAGGTTAGCAGAGCTCAGATCCTCTCAGGATACAGAACTACCATAACAACCACAACATACAGTATCTTCACTCTTACTGTATCTGCTCTCTTACTGTATCTGCACTCTTACTGTATCTGCACTCTTACTGTATCTGCTCTCTTACTGTATCTGCACTCTTACTGTATCTGCTCTCTTACTGTATCTGCACTCTTACTGTATCTGCACTCTTACTGTATCTGCACTCTTACTGTATCTGCTCTCTTACTGTATCTGCACTCTTACTGTATCTGCACTCTTACTGTATCTGCACTCTTACTGTATCTGCACTCTTACTGTATCTGCTCTCTTACTGTATCTGCACTCTTACTGTATCTGCACTCTTACTGTATCTGCACTCTTACTGTATCTGCTCTCTTACTGTTTCTGCACTCTTACTGTATCTGCTCTCTTACTGTATCTGCACTCTTACTGTATCTGCACTCTTACTGTATCTGCACTCTTACTGTCTCTGCACTCTTACTGTATCTGCACTCTTACTGTATCTGCACTCTTACTGTATCTGCTCTCTTACTGTATCTGCACTCTTACTGTATCTGCTCTCTTACTGTATCTGCACTCTTACTGTATCTGCTCTCTTACTGTATCTGCACTCTTACTGTATCTGCTCTCTTACTGTATCTGCACTCTTACTGTATCTGCACTCTTACTGTATCTGCTCTCTTACTGTATCTGCTCTCTTACTGTTTCTGCACTCTTACTGTATCTGCTCTCTTACTGTATCTGCACTCTTACTGTATCTGCACTCTTACTGTATCTGCACTCTTACTGTATCTTCACTCTTACTGTATCTGCTCTCTTACTGTATCTGCACTCTTACTGTATCTGCTCTCTTACTGTATCTGCACTCTTACTGTATCTGCTCTCTTACAGTATCTGCACTCTTACAGTATCTGCTCTCTTACTGTATCTGCACTCTTACTGTATCTGCACTCTTACAGTATCTGCTCTCTTACTGTATCTTCACTCTTACTGTATCTGCTCTCTTACTGTATCTGCACTCTTACTGTATCTGCTCTCTTACTGTATCTGCACTCTTACTGTATCTGCTCTCTTACTGTATCTGCACTCTTACTGTATCTGCACTCTTACTGTATCTGCTCTCTTACTGTATCTGCTCTCTTACTGTTTCTGCACTCTTACTGTATCTGCTCTCTTACTGTCTCTGCACTCTTACTGTATCTGCACTCTTACTGTATCTTTACTCTTACTGTATCTGCTCTCTTACTGTATCTGCACTCTTACTGTATCTGCTCTCTTACTGTATCTGCCCTCTTACTGTATCTGCTCTCTTACAGTATCTGCACTCTTACAGTATCTGCTCTCTTACTGTATCTGCACTCTTACTGTATCTGCACTCTTACAGTATCTGCTCTCTTACTGTATCTTCACTCTTACTGTATCTGCTCTCTTACTGTATCTGCACTCTTACAGTATCTGCTCTCTTACTGTATCTTCACTCTTACTGTATCTGCACTCTTACTGTATCTGCACTCTTACTGTATCTGCACTCTTACAGTATCTGCACTCTTACTGTATCTGCACTCTTACTGTATCTACTCTCTTACAGTATCTGCACTCTTACTGTATCTGCACTCTTACGGTATCTGCACTCTTACTGTATCTGCACTCTTACAGTATCTGCACTCTTACTGTATCTGCTCTCTTACTGTATCTGCACTCTTACTGTATCTGCACTCTTACTGTATCTGCTCTCTTACTGTATCTGCACTCTTACTGTATCTGCTCTCTTACTGTATCTGCACTCTTACTGTATCTGCTCTCTTACTGTATCTGCACTCTTACTGTATCTGCTCTCTTACTGTATCTGCACTCTTACTGTATCTGCACTCTTACTGTATCTGCTCTCTTACTGTATCTGCTCTCTTACTGTTTCTGCACTCTTACTGTATCTGCTCTCTTACTGTATCTGCACTCTTACTGTATCTGCACTCTTACTGTATCTGCACTCTTACTGTATCTTCACTCTTACTGTATCTGCACTCTTACTGTATCTGCACTCTTACTGTATCTGCTCTCTTACTGTATCTGCACTCTTACTGTATCTGCTCTCTTACAGTATCTGCACTCTTACAGTATCTGCTCTCTTACTGTATCTGCACTCTTACTGTATCTGCACTCTTACAGTTTCTGCTCTCTTACTGTATCTTCACTCTTACTGTATCTGCTCTCTTACTGTATCTGCACTCTTACTGTATCTGCTCTCTTACTGTATCTGCACTCTTACTGTATCTGCTCTCTTACTGTATCTGCTCTCTTACTGTATCTGCACTCTTACTGTATCTGCTCTCTTACTGTCTCTGCACTCTTACTGTATCTGCACTCTTACTGTATCTGCTCTCTTACTGTCTCTGCACTCTTACTGTATCTGCACTCTTACTGTATCTTTACTCTTACTGTATCTGCTCTCTTACTGTATCTGCACTCTTACTGTATCTGCTCTCTTACTGTATCTGCCCTCTTACTGTATCTGCTCTCTTACAGTATCTGCACTCTTACAGTATCTGCTCTCTTACTGTATCTGCTCTCTTACTGTATCTTCACTCTTACTGTATCTGCTCTCTTACTGTATCTGCACTCTTACAGTATCTGCTCTCTTACTGTATCTTCACTCTTACTGTATCTGCACTCTTACTGTATCTGCACTCTTACTGTATCTGCACTCTTACAGTATCTGCACTCTTACTGTATCTGCACTCTTACTGTATCTGCTCTCTTACAGTATCTGCACTCTTACTGTATCTGCACTCTTACGGTATCTGCACTCTTACTGTATCTGCACTCTTACAGTATCTGCACTCTTACTGTATCTGCTCTCTTACAGTATCTGCACTCTTACAGTATCTGCACTCTTACAGTATCTGCTCTCTTACTGTATCTGCTCTCTTACTGTATCTCTCTTACTGTATCTGCACTCTTACTGTATCTGCACTCTTACTGTATCTGCACTCTTACTGTATCTGCTCTCTTACTGTATCTGCACTCTTACTGTATCTGCTCTCTTACTGTATCTGCACTCTTACTGTATCTGCACTCTTACTGTATCTGCACTCTTACAGTATCTGCACTCTTACTGTATCTGCACTCTTACAGTATCTGCACTCTTACAGTATCTGCACTCTTACAGTATCTGCACTCTTACTGTATCTGCTCTCTTACAGTATCTGCACTCTTACAGTATCTGCACTCTTACAGTATCTGCTCTCTTACCGTATCTTCACTCTTACCGTATCTGCACTCTTACAGTATCTGCACTCTTACTGTATCTGCACTCTTACAGTATCTGCACTCTTACTGTATCTGCACTCTTACTGTATCTGCGCTCTTACAGTATCTGCGCTCTTACTGTATCTGCGCTCTTACAGTATCTGCGCTCTTACTGTATCTGCGCTCTTACTGTATCTGCGCTCTTACTGTATCTGCGCTCTTACAGTATCTGCACTCTTACTGTATCTGCACTCTTACAGTATCTGCACTCTTACTGTATCTGCACTCTTACTGTATCTGCACTCTTACAGTATCTGCACTCTTACTGTATCTGCTCTCTTACTGTATCTGCACTCTTACTGTATCTGCTCTCTTACAGTATCTGCACTCTTACTGTATCTGCACTCTTACTGTATCTGCTCTTACTGTATCTGCACTCTTACTGTATCTGCTCTCTTACAGTATCTGCTCTCTTACAGTATCTGCACTCTTACTGTATCTGCTCTCTTACAGTATCTGCACTCTTACAGTATCTGCACTCTTACTGTATCTGCACTCTTACTGTATCTGCTCTCTTACTGTATCTGCACTCTTACTGTATCTGCACTCTTACAGTTTCTGCACTCTTACTGTATCTGCACTCTTACAGTATCTGCACTCTTACAGTATCTGCACTCTTACTGTATCTGCTCTCTTACTGTATCTGCACTATTACTGTATCTGCTCTCTTACTGTATCTGCACTCTTACAGTATCTGCACTCTTATTGTATCTGCTCTCTTACAGTATCTGCACTCTTACAGTATCTGCACTCTTACTGTATCTGCACTCTTACTGTATCTGCTCTCTTACTGTATCTGCACTCTTACTGTATCTGCACTCTTACAGTTTCTGCACTCTTACTGTATCTGCACTCTTACAGTATCTGCACTCTTACTGTATCTGCTCTCTTACTGTATCTGCACTCTTACTGTATCTGCTCTCTTACTGTATCTGCTCTCTTACTGTATCCGCACTCTTACTGTATCCGCACTCTTACAGTATCCGCACTCTTACTGTATCCGCACTCTTACTGTATCCGCTCTCTTACTGTATCCGCACTCTTACAGTATCCGCACTCTTACTGTATCCGAACTCTTACTGTATCTGCACTCTTACAGTATCTGCACTCTTACAGTATCTGCACTCTTACTGTATCTGCACTCTTACTGTATCTGCACTCTTACAGTATCTGCACTCTTACTGTATCTGCACTCTTACTGTATCTGCACTCTTACTGTATCTGCTCTCTTACAGTATCTGCACTCTTACAGTATCTGCACTCTTACTGTATCTGCACTCTTACTGTATCTGCTCTCTTACAGTCTCTGCACTCTTACTGTATCTGCACTCTTACTGTATCTGCACTCTTACTGTATCTGCTCTCTTATAGTATCTGCACTCTTACTGTATCTGCGCTCTTACTGTATCTGCTCTCTTACAGTATCTGCACTCTTACAGTCTCTACAATCTTACAGTATCTGCTATCTTACTGTATCTGCACTCTTACTGTATCTGCACTCTTACTGTATCTGCAATCTTACTGTATCTGCACTCTTACTGTATCTGCAATCTTACTGTATCTGCGCTCTTACAGTATCTGCAATCTTACTGTATCTGCTCTCTTTCAGTATCTGCACTCTTACTGTATCTGCAATCTTACTGTATCTGCACTCTTACTGTATCTGCAATCTTACTGTATCTGCGCTCTTACAGTATCTGCAATCTTACTGTATCTGCAATCTTACTGTATCTGCGCTCTTACAGTATCTGCAATCTTACTGTATCTGCGCTCTTACAGCTGAATCTGTGCAAAGGGAGGAATATTCAGCTGCTCTCATCAAGGCATGTAGAAAATTACAGTGCAGTCGATGATGTAGAAAATGATGCGATTGCCGTCTGTCATCAGCTCTTTTTATTGGTCAGAGGTCTGCCGTTTTTAATCTTTCTAGTTAATTACTGCATTATATATCAACAAAACTTAACGTTCAGATCAATTATGATTAAAAACAGATTTTGAGTCTATCCATCAGTGGGGGCGTAAAGTCTGAGGAGGAATTGACATGAAGTAAAATTAAAATGATTCTGCAATATTTTTATAAAAAACATGTTTATTTTCGATTTGTTTTAATAGAAATGTAAACAGAAAAAATGCTTATATATATATATATATATATATATATATATATAAAGTCTAGAAAATTGTATAATATATATATATATATATATATATAAACACACTTTTTTAACATATATTCATAATTCTATACAAAATTTTATTTTATTTATTTAATTTTTTTCCTTATTTTTACATTTTACATTTGTACATTAAAAATATGAATCAATTAAAAAAAAAATATATATATATATATATATACAGTATATATATATATATATATATATATATATATATGCATGCATTTTTTTTTCTTTTTCTTTTTTTCTACATTTTCACATTTGCACATATAGAGTATATGCTCTCTGCAATGAATAAACATCTCCATAAAAGCTCAGTGGATTAAACGAGCAGTTTAAGTGGAATGACAGAAGCTAATTGATGAATTACGTTGTGGCTAATTGAGATGGAGATGAAGTTTCTCTGACCTCGTTCAATGGCTCCCGGTCAGACCGATCCCCTCCTGCAGTTCATTTTCTCTTTCTGAACCTTGACACAGTTTATGATGGACATCTTTTTCCACTCCTCTTTTTTCTATCATTCTCATTCATTTTAGGGCACGTCTGCATTACTTTGTAATTTTTCATTGGGAATTTGGAGCGAAGTGTGACATTTTAACAGGTCTTGTCCTCAGCATGCTCTTCCGGAGAAAGGCTCTTTGAATACTAAACAGATCTTCCTCTCTTCAGTGATAGAAGTCCTAAATGCCTCACTTAGAAAGACATTCTGAGCTCTGACTAAAATACATTGGATTTATTCCCTATTTAGTAACTTTTTTCCCCACAAATGACTGGAAATGGTAGTTCAGCCTCCGCACAACAGTACAAGTTTCACTATGCAATAACTATTAAATAATGGAATAATTCAATGTGTACTTTTAAGTTTAATTTCTGTGCCACTAATGTCACCAAAAAGCATATTTTCAAAAGTTTTAACAGGCCAATTGCTTTAAAATACACTGTAACAATTTACTTAAAGACTTTTTATATAATGCATCATATAATATTTGGTAACACTTTATTTTACAGTGTCCTTGTTACTTACATATACGTAGTTACTATAGTAATAACAGTAAATTATGCATAATTGCATGCAAATAACCCTCAACCAAACCCTAATCCTATATTAAATACATGTAGTTGATTAATATTACTCAGTACTTAAATATATAATTACACTGTAACACTGACACCTTAAAATAAAGTGTAACCAAATATTTTTAATTATGCCTTGTAAAGTAACTTATAATGGTTGCATATCGCTGCCTTTACTCCAGAAATGAATCAATGTGTCTGATCAAAGTCTGACCATATCTAAATGTGGAGCATTTTGTTTCAAAGCGAATCCCGGTTGCAATAGAAAAACAACCAGGCAAACGGCATCTATCTCGGCTGGGTCAATATTAATCACCAAAGTTGTTGACCATACAGCAGCTGTTGTAAACAAATGCAAATGCATTTTCATATCAAACAAGGTCGGTATGATCACTCAGCGCGCGCACGGATTCTGGCGCTTGTTTACTAACAAGTTGTAAGGCTATTGTAGTCAGGATGATCCACGTACAGCCTTTTCACTCGCAGCTGCTGAGATTAACGCAGAATCTGACCTTCATTCGTCAGCATCACTCACTGTACAAAAACCTGATCCTTCCTCATAACTATACATTAAATATCATCTGAGACTGCTTAACAAGACACAGGCTGAAATGCAGTGCAATGCTGTAAGCTCTTCCCAACTGACTTTACCTATTAGCTCAAAACCATTCCTATTTCAAAGAAGTGAAATAATCATCCACTTTCTCATTGAAGAAAGGGAGCAAACTGACGTGATGCCTATCGGACCATAATTGACCGAGTTATTATTTTCTCGCCATGGATTTGGCAGAGCTGTTCATTGGATTTTAAAGGGACAGTCCACCCAAAAATGACAGCATGACCTATAACCTTTACCTTTGCATGGAACACAAAAGAAGATATTTAGCAGAATGTCCAAGCTGCACTTTTCCTTAGTGATGAACTTAAAACAGCAGTTTAAACACTATATCCCAAGTCTTCTGAAGCCATATGTAGATTTGTGTGAGAATAACTTTTTCCCAATGGAAAAACCATTCTACTAAACAACAGAAGGTGAGATGTCCGTATGCATAGTTATACAACGACATGAGGACATGTATATAATCCATATTCTGGGTGAACAATCCCTTTAGGTATTGTATAAAACCATAAGTAAGCTACGAGAGTACCTTAATGCTTTTATAAAACGGTTACCACACAATACAAATATTAAAGCCGAAAAATATGTATCAATGCAACTTTCATGAAGTAAAATCACTAAAAGCCTTCCTTCCGCTGGAAAAAATAGTCCGTGACCGTGAACAGCAACAGAGGTTATTATTTAGCTGATAGATGGAGACAAAGTCTGTCTTTATGAGTGAGTCCGTCAGTAGAGAAGAATGACTAGCGTGTCGGACACGGGAAAACCCCATAACTGTTAAAAGGACAAGATATCGAAGCAGACATTCAAAAAGATTTTTTATTCCGAATATAGGACTGGCCTGAAGGACAATGCTATATCTAAAGGCAGGTACACTCGCTTCACTTACTCGATCTCTCACAATACTCTATAAGCTTCAACGAACAATATCAATGAGAACAAAAAATATGTTTACGTTGCTAAGAGTGGTTGCTAGGGGTGTTGTGTAGTGATACATGGAACCGTTGGGTGAAGCGGTCATAGCCATGTTTTATCGTGTATAAAGCACAGCTATTGACCAATCAGAATCAAGGACTGGAACTAATCGATTTATAAAAGAATATAATGATTACAGATGATACATTTTTGTGGAGGTTTGGGAAGTCGACAGAATCAAGCGTGCAAAAAGCTTGTGAAAATGACCTTTTGGTTTGGTTACACATGACCTCAGCGACTCACCCGTGATGGTAACCGATGCGTGCGCTTCGTCTCCCAGCAGTGGATTGGTCAGTCTGCAGTTGTAAGTGCTGTCGGGCTCCAGTATGACGGTCAGGACGCTCTTCACACTGAACAAACCCTCCTCGTTCGCTACTTGCGAGACGGTAACGTTGTCCGTGAGGTTTTGCCCCGCGCCGTCCTGCCAGAGCACCTGCGCCTCGGGATACCCCCCGTACGCCACACAGGTGAGGGCCACCGCGTCACCGGGCTTCAGGTGGGACTCGCTGCCCCAGGTGACCAGGGGTTTGGAGAACGGCGCTGGAGAGAGAGAGAGAGAGCGAGAGAGGATGAGTTACTGTGTATAAAGGCCTGTTCACACCAGGACGAATTTCACGCGCGATATTCGCCGACGTTTAACGCCTCGTGACTAAACAAAGGGCGCCAATGTGAGTGTGCACACCGACGCGGAAAACGCCACACGTAAAAGCGTCATTTTTTTAAAAACGCCTCGGGTTCGTTTTTTTAGTTTGACGCGCCGCGTCAAAAACTATCCGACCAATGAGATTGGCGCTTTTGCTCACGTGTCTGGAGCTTCTGAAGTTACAGTAAAACACAACTTGGGGGCGCTCAAACACAAAACGGTCTTGCCGAGCACACATACGCAACGGCGAAGAAGATATACGCCAAGTAGCGCCTACACTGCCGGGAAGAAATAAGACGAGGAAGATGCGAGGCAAGTTGAATGTAGAGCCGCTGGTGTCGTTGGTGTCGGAACAAACGCGACAAACCCGACAGCGACTACATCTAAATCTTAATAAAAGAGAATGTTATGGAGTGGTATTGCAGAGCAAATGGGCGCCATCTAATGTCAGGGAATGAATTTGCATGTTCACTCGGCTCATCGTCAGCGAAAATCGCTTGGGTGTGAACACAAAAAACGCGTTGTAAAACGCTGGCGAATAACGCGCGCCGATATTCATCCCGGTGTGTACGAGCCTTAAGGGTACATTTACACGACAACGATATGCTTAAAACGGAGACGTTTTCTCTTTGAGTTTTCCACGTACAGACGACACCATTGTCAAAACAATCCTCATTCTCACGGATCTGCAAAAACGACTAAAAAACGCTGTATTGTGCCAGGCCACTAGATGGCGATGAAACACTATAGACTGAACACGTAATATGAGCATGACGTCATTGTCTTCAGAGATTCAAGTTTTTGTTGTTTACACGGAGACCGTTTTCAAAACTTTGCGTCTTCAGGCACCCAAAATGCCGCTGTCGTGTAAATAAACGGCCAAAACACATACAAAGTTTTACGTTTTTAGTTATAAACGGTGTTGTGTAAACGGCCTCTAAGCCTGGACCAGTGGTGTATAACTCTGGACCAGAGGTCTGGAGGAGGGTTATTATCATTATCATTATATTCTTCAGTGGGAAAGAAATGAAGGTTTTTTGAGGAACACACTCCAGGGTTTCTCCATATAGTGACTTCAATGGGGTCCAACGGGTCGAAGGTCCAGATGTGAGTTTCAGTGCAGCTTCAAAGTCTCGACACGATCCAGCCGAGGAATAAGAGTCTGATCTAGACAAACCAGCCGACATTTATAACAAAATAAACATTTTTAACCACAAATGCTCGTCTTGCACATCCACGTGATCACGTTGGAAAGGTCAGGCGTCGTAGGCGGAAAGATTAGGGTAGGGCGAAAAACTCAATCTCATTTTCTACTCAAAATCGTCCAACATCGTTGGTTTACATTTTATTCATTTATTTATTTTTGTAAATGGTGTTTGACTCATTCTTTGCACGTTCGCTTTGGGGCTGGGGCCGTTCTTACGCCTACGTCACGCTTGACCTTTCACCCTGATGACGTAATGTGTGTCGCATCACAGCTAGTGCAAGACGAGCATTTGTGGTTAAAAGTATATAAATGTGTATTTTGTTATAAATGTCGGCTGGTTTGTCTAGATCAGACTCTTACTCCTCGGCTGGATCGTGTCGAGACTTTGAAGCTGCACTGAAACTCACATCTGGACCTTCGACCCGTTGGACCCCATTGAAGACACTATATGGAGAAACCCTGGAGTGTGTTCCTCAAAAACCTTCATTTCTTTCCCACTGAAGAAAGAGAGACGTGAACATCTTGGATGACGTGGAGGAGAGTACATTATCAGGAGATTTTAATTCGGAAGTGAACGAATCCATTAACTAAAACTATTAAAAACGTTTTTACATTGGTTTTACAGCTGCTTATGGAACAGCAGAAATACAGCGGTGAACCCTGTAAACATCGCTGTATTAGGCATCACACGGAGACGGATGAAATTAAAATACTATCTAAACTTTTCTAAAGACAAAAATACATTTATAGAAACTCCTCGGCTTTGCAGGAATCTCGCGAATGCCTTATTTCAATGTCAGAACGGTGAGTTTGCAGTGTGGTGACGTACAGTAAAGCAGAAGGAGAACGCTGACGAACCTTGGGACCGGCTTGACATGATTTCCATTAAATTGTTAATAACATTCTAGGAGCTTAGCATTAAACACACATGACTCAACATCCGACAGAAACACACGCTCATCTACGAGAGAAGCCCGTCTCCGTCAACAGGGAAGTGAAACCACAGCGCTTCTGGGGAATCGGCCGCTCGTACAGTGTTTTGTTGGGGGTTCGTACTCGTTGGCAGATGAAGAAATTATTGCACTACCGTCCCTTGAGCAGCTTCATGGAGGGAGCCTTATTCCCACAGCCAATCATAATTCGGCAAGCAAAAAAGTTGTGCGTTGGGACGATGGGAGAGAAAGCTGTCAGACGGCTGTGGGGTCGCGGATGGCAGTGATGCTAACCTCTTCTGCTGTCCGTCTGACTGAAGATTATACATATTGTGCTGTTTCTTCTTAAGGCAAGACACCCCCGGTGAATAGGGTAAAAAATGAATAGGGAAAAAAACCGAATGCATATCACCATACTTCACCAGTTAATTGATTACAACAATAATTGCAACAAAAAAAAACAGTTTTCTGAAATTTTATTTCATTTTATTTGCAAATTATACATTATCTAATTACATATGCACTCATTTGCATACATTTCTAGAACAAAAAGCTGAACATTGGATAAAGTCAGGTTCAAAATTCTTGTTTAATTAAGTCAGATGTCGCCGAGAAGCGGACAGTGATGATGTAACCTCTTGCTGCTGTCCGTTTGACTGAATATTATACATATTGTGCTGTTCTTCTTCAAACTAATGTAAGTGCAAATTCATAAAATTGTTATTTTTTCATTTAAAGGATGTTTGTTGGTGGTGACCTGCCAAGAGACTGTGGATAAATCCGGTACAATGCATTAAATGGAAACAATTATGGTAAAAATGGTTTATGGTCGTCCCTTTTCAAATACAAAAATAAATATTGAATATAAAAAATAAATGTACAACGGATAATATTGTAACGGGGTGCGATGAAGCTGAGAAGAGGCTGGATCCAAATGCAGTGTGGCTTTATTAAACAGGTGACGAACTCAGACAGGACCAGGATACAAGGACTCAGAAACTAACTTCAAACATTCAACAACTCACCAGGCCAGGGCAAAAACACAGGGCTTAAATAATCCGGGACAAACGAGCTAGACAGGATAACAAGGGGGCGTGGATAACAAGAAACACCTGGGAGAACTAATGGACAAGACAGGGAACCACTAAACATGACAAGACACAAAACCACATCGTGACAAATATAATATATATACTTTTTTTTAAATCTCTCAACAACTTATGTTTGACTCCAGAATTTTCCAGATAATGTAGTATTATTGAAAAGAGCATATTTACAGATTGGGACCATTTGCATCAATACAACAATGCTAATCATAGTTCATATGCTATTGAGTTCATTACTCCCAGACACATTAACTTTGGGTTTTATCACTGTTAATTATAAGGGTAACATTGCAACATTTTCTACTCTATAAGGCCCCGAAAAAGGTTGACAACGTCGTATTGATGTTGTAACCGAAGTCACATTCAGGTTTATGTTAAATTTTATGTTTCTTATGTTCATAATCTTATCATATCTCGTCTTTTTCTTTTGGAAGAAACAGTTTTGGAACAACACGAGGGTGAGTAAGGCCTTTAAGTGTCATATAAACCCATCATAATTACAGATGACAAATTTGTGTGATGTTAATTGAAAATCTCCTGAAGAAGAATCGGTCGCAGCCTTATTCGAGCTCAAAATAATACTGCTAATAAACAGGAAAGGTTATAATGTTCAACACTGAACATGACAGGATTGCTTTGGTTTAATCTTCATTAGACGTGCAGAAGCAGACAGGAGTGGTGCGTCTCCGAGCATTAATATTACTTAATTCAATGCATGGAGAGAGAACGGCGAGAGAGACTGAGAGAGGAGAATGGGAAAATGCCATCTATAGATCATAAATAATGATGTACCCCGGTAAGTCGGAGTGCACTCAGCCATAAAAATAATAACACATATAGGCGGCTACAGTTGAGCACGTTCTCCAGGGATTGCAGGACGCGTACCATCAATCACATGAAATCCTAACAATCGATATGACTGTATATTGATCAGGGTCATTGTGAGAATCGCATATAAATGATTGTGGTCTTTATTGGGCCTTTGCAAAAGCACTAAGCATTTTATGGCCAATAATCAAGATGTGCATAAATATCAATCACACAACACGCCTGCAATATCCATAAGTGATGTACTGTGCATAATAACACACATTACGTAAAGTATACAGTGCATAATAATGCTTTGATATCTAGTATCCGTTCGCTGAGGCCTTCTTCTTTATGATATAGATGATATTTCAGCTTTCATATATCTGACTGTAGTCTCATATGGATGATATGGATTATATTGATTTTGCAGACAGTCGATTTTCTAGATTAGAGTAACGCATGGAGTCAGTGCAAGTTAAGCTCTATTGATGGCATTCGTGGCATTATGTCAATCATCACAGAAAATAGTTTTAACTTGGCCCTCAGTTTATTCAAGAAAATGAGGCGCTTGCAGAAACAATTCACCAACAAACGACTATTCAATTAGTGAGGTTAACTAGTTTTAGATTTTTCTTATTTATTTTGCACATTAATTAGCACATTTGATTTTTTTTTGGTGTCTTAATTAGCGTGCTGTGCTGATTTTCAATAAAACCCTCAGAGAAAATGTGTTTTGAAAGGTTAATACCACAAAGCAGTGTTATTTTAGTATAATTTGAGTTTGATTCGTTTAATTTATATATACTGTATATAACACAATATTGTTACAAACTCATAAGACTTTTGTTCATCTTCGAAACTCAAACAAAGAACTTTGTGTTTATTTATTTCCCTCCAGCGAATGTCCATTCACAAAACGTAAGTAAACAAGCGGATTAATCAAAGTCTTCTGAAGACATGATTATTGAATTAAAAATATTTAATTTAGGCTTTTTATTACGTATATAACACATAACAACCTGCCCACAAAATTATTTTATAAAAAACAAGGGTAACGCTTTATTTTACAGTGTCCTTGTTACACATGTTACATGTACTTAGCATAGTAATAACAGTAAATTATGCATAATTACATGCAACTAAATCCTAATCCCACCATAACCCTATAGTAAGTACATGTAGTTGCGTAATATAACAAAAAATATGACCTGGAGTGAGTTACTGTAAGAGGGATTTTTGCTTTAAAAACTATTAAAAGTTTTTGAATCGCTACAAATGCTGTCGACAGAGCTTAACTTAAAGACAACACTAACATTCATCTATATGTAATTAATTAGTAATTAAGCTTGTATGTCAGGCTTCCCAACATTCCCTTTTCACAGGAGAGCTTCACTTCCTGTGTGATCGCCGGTCCTCTTCTCTGATTGGTTGATTACCTGCGACTTGCATTAGCATGGCTCCGCTGCTGTACGCCTCGACTCTGACGAAACACGAGTAACTTCCCTCGTCCGCGACGCGCACGTTCTTCAGCAGGAGCGAGGCGTTCCCGAACCTCAGCTGACCGGGGAACAGGCTGGTGCGGTTGGAGAACCGCTCGTCTTGGTCGGTCAGCTGATCCCGGCTCAGCCAATAACTGTGTACGGTGCGCTTGGTGTCCGACAGCTGCCAGAACACACTCAGGTCCGACAGGTTAAACTCTGAGACCCCGGAGAAAGAGCAGTTCAGGACTGTGTCCATCCCAAACCGAGACACCACAGGGGATTCTGGGACGTGGACCTCGAGAGCTGCGGAAGATAAGATAAGATTCTTTAATACCAGGCAAATCCGGGTAAAAATCAACATTTTATTCATTAATATAAAAATATGAAATATTAAAATAAGACATACATAATTAAGAATATAAAAAATAAGCTTTAAAACATTAATACATATATACATACATAAGGAAATTTTAAGCATCACAATTTTTTATCAGAAATATATATGAGCATTAAGCTGAGCATGACTAGAAAAAAATATTCACTACAAGAATTTTCATTAATTATTTAATATTTTATTCATTTCCATGACTTTTTCAGGCCTTGAAATCACATATGTATAACTTTCAGGCTTCCCATGACTGTGCAAAACTTGTCTTTACGGCACAAATAAACTTTACCAACATTATATGGATGGATGGGTGGATGGAAAGAGAGAACAATAGAACGATAGATGAAAGGATGGATGGATGGAAAGAGAGAACAAAAGAACGATAGATGAAAGGATGGATGGATGGAAAGAGAGAACAAAAGAACGATAGAATGAAAGATAAATGGATGAATGGATGGATGGATAAATAGTATCCCCTTTAAGGTTGACGAGCACTTCAAATCTTTCACTGCACACAGACACACACACACACAAACAAACTAATATTGACACTGATGATTTTTTCATAATGATCAAGTGTCAAAGGAAATAAACATCAAGATTTCCACATTTGAATTTCCTGATTAGTCAGTCAGTTCTCCGTCTAAACTAACAGTAGCGCATCACATCCACACAGTAGACAGGAGAAACTGTTTTGTTTTCATTTATGGATGCGATATATAATTGTGTTTTTGTGGGAGATAATGCTAGATTAATATTTGTCTGCTCTGTTATTCTGCTTCTGTTGGTTTTCTTTAAGAGTGTTTGATCATTGATGCATCCGAGCGCACAAAAGGAACGTCGTAAAAACTGTCCATCTTTTACTCCCACCGGCACCTGATCGCTGTTTCTGCCGTCACACACACCAAACCCGCGGACAGCAGAAGCACATCGACACACACATGGCCATCCACAGGTTACATGTGTTACTATAGTGAAAGCACACGTTACATGTGTTACTATAGTGAAAGCACACGTTACATGTGTTACTATAGTGAAAGCACACGTTACATGTGTTACTATAGTGAAAGCACACGTTACATGTGTTACTATAGTGAAAGCACACGTTACATGTGTTACTATAGTGAAAGCACACGTTACATGTGTTACTATAGTGAAAGCACACGTTACATGTGTTACTATAGTGAAAGCACACGTCCACACGTTACATGTGTTACTATAGTGAAAGCACACGTTACATGTGTTACTATAGTGAAAGCACACGTCCACACGTTACATGTGTTACTATAGTGAAAGCACACGTTACATGTGTTACTATAGTGAAAGCACACGTTACATGTGTTACTATAGTGAAAGCACACGTCCACACGTTACATGTGTTACTATAGTGAAAGCACACGTTACATGTGTTACTATAGTGAAAGCACACGTCCACACGTTACATGTGTTACTATAGTGAAAGCACACGTCCACACGTTACATGTGTTACTATAGTGAAAGCACACGTCCACACGTTACATGTTTTACTATAGTGAAAGCACACGTTACATGTGTTACTATAGTGAAAGCACACGTTACATGTGTTACTATAGTGAAAGCACACGTCCACACGTTACATGTGTTACTATAGTGAAAGCACACGTCCACACGTTACATGTTTTACTATAGTGAAAGCACACGTTACATGTGTTACTATAGTGAAAGCACATGTCCACACGTTACATGTGTTACTATAGTGAAAGCACACGTTACATGTGTTACTATAGTGAAAGCACACGTCCACACGTTACATGTGTTACTATAGTGAAAGCACACGTCCACACGTTACATGTTTTACTATAGTGAAAGCACACGTTACATGTGTTACTATAGTGAAAGCACATGTCCACACGTTACATGTTTTACTATAGTGAAAGCACACGTTACATGTGTTACTATAGTGAAAGCACACGTCCACACGTTACATGTGTTACTATAGTGAAAGCACACGTCCACACGTTACATGTTTTACTATAGTGAAAGCACACGTCCACACGTTACATGTTTTACTATAGTGAAAGCACATGTCCACACGTTACATGTTTTACTATAGTGAAAGCACACGTTACATGTGTTACTATAGTGAAAGCACACGTCCACACGTTACATGTGTTACTATAGTGAAAGCACACGTCCACACGTTACATGTTTTACTATAGTGAAAGCACACGTTACATGTGTTACTATAGTGAAAGCACACGTCCACACGTTACATGTGTTACTATAGTGAAAGCACACGTTACATGTGTTACTATAGTGAAAGCACACGTTACATGTGTTACTATAGTGAAAGCACACGTTACATGTGTTACTATAGTGAAAGCACACGTTACATGTGTTACTATAGTGAAAGCACACGTCCACACGTTACATGTGTTACTATAGTGAAAGCACACGTTACATGTGTTACTATAGTGAAAGCACACGTTACATGTGTTACTATAGTGAAAGCACACGTCCACACGTTACATGTGTTACTATAGTGAAAGCACACGTTACATGTGTTACTATAGTGAAAGCACACGTTACATGTGTTACTATAGTGAAAGCACACGTCCACACGTTACATGTGTTACTATAGTGAAAGCACACGTCCACACGTTACATGTGTTACTATAGTGAAAGCACACGTTACATGTGTTACTATAGTGAAAGCACACGTTACATGTGTTACTATAGTGAAAGCACACGTCCACACGTTACATGTGTTACTATAGTGAAAGCACACGTTACATGTGTTACTATAGTGAAAGCACACGTTACATGTGTTACTATAGTGAAAGCACATGCAAATCGTCTCAGGATCAGCGCGCGGCGGGAAAGGAGCAATAATGACGTCACGGAAACTTCAGGAACACGTCAGTCCTCACATCATTAATGATGCTCAAATAAACCTCAATCTGTTCCCACACAGGGGAGAGCGCTGTCAAACTGTGTGTGTGTCTTCTTCTCTCTCTTCTTGTTCTCTGTCTCTTCTTCTTCTTCTCTCTTCTCTCTCTCTCTCTTCTTCTCTCTTTCGTTGCCCGGCACCATTAACACAAAGTGTCAGATGTAAATTCAAATTAGCCCCTTATTTCCCTGTCTCCCTCCTCAAACTCACTCCTCTCGCCTTCTCTCCGTATCGTCCTGCTGTTCCCGCTAAAAGCTTCTGCTAGATCAATCATTTGTGGTGTTTCCAATGTTCCCGCACTCTTACATAATTCCTAATCCTGGCATTCACTGCAGACGAGGGGCAGATTCACATTTAAAGGGTTTGAATGAGGATTTGAGCTCTTTTCAATGGCCTTTCAGTGCTTTCGTTAGCAGACGTTCTGTGTTCGGATGCGATTTCTGCCATATACTGCATATTTTAATCTTTTAATTGTTTTCATACCGTTGTCAACTATATAGAGCATTTTCATATGAAGCTGTTTATACACTATCAGTGGAAGCTGGCATGTGAAGGAGTGTGTACGCTGGAAAAATGCTTTGTAAACGTGTCTAAATAAACTGGCTTGATTTATAAAGGAATCCGGCTGAATACATGAAGTCATCGATGAGGTGGAAAACAGCACGTTTGAACTGCGTGTGATTTGTGTATGTTTCTGTATAATCCTGTATCTCACAGTATAGGCGACTGATACGTGATGAGGGCAATATTATCAGGTTTTTGTTTTGGGTTTTTTGGTCCAAATCGACCAATCAATTGGTCAAAATCAATCGAACAATTGATTAAAAGTGACGTGACAGTATAGAAATTTATAATGTTACAAATTATTCTATTTCAAATAAACGCTGTTCTTTTGAGCTTTCCATTCATCAAACAATCCTGAAAAATAAAATGGATCACAGCTTCCACAACTGTTTTCAACACTGATAATAATCATAAGTAATGATGCTGAAAATTCAGCTTTGATCACAGGAATAAATTACACTTTACTATATATTCACATAGAAAACAGCTGATTTACATGCTAATAATATTTCAGAATATTCGTAGTGTATATAGTCAACTTTTATAAATTAAATTAAAATCATATACAATTATTATAAAAAATACAATAAATATAAAATAAATAAAATAAAAAATAAAAAAGTAAAAAAAATACAAATAAAATAAATAAAATACAAATAAAATAAAAAATATAGTATTTTTTAATACATTAAACTTTTTTATTAAAAACAAATACAAAAAAATACAAATATATACAGTATAATAAAATAAAAGAGACTATTGTAGAAAGTAATAGTTGAGCTTTAAAACTAATGTGGACCTATAATATGTTAAAAATGTTAAAAAATGTTTGCTCATGTTGACTTCTGATTGATATCTTGGCAAATATGAGCACAATTTGAGACATTGTTGAGATCTCTTTTATAACTCTCGGAGGAACACGTGTGAGATTACAGGCTAAAGTCAATCAGCCGTTCATTAATATCATTTACAGAGATTACAGAGATCTCACTGGTTAATCTTCTGTCCTACAGCCCATGTGAAGCCAGTGAACGGTGATAGTCTGACAGTCCTGGAGGATCATGTCACATTTAAATTGACTGTAGATCTAGTCTAGACATCTAAAAATACTTCACAAATATAATATTTCACTTTCACAAAGTCATTGAGAGTAAACTCAGTCTGTGCCGGTCTCAGATTGGATCAGATCAGAAGTGAATTTATGGTAAGTGACGGACCGGACTGTATCGGACACACACTCGTCCTCCGCTCTTCTCCAGCTGTCTCCTTACATTTAAAAAAATATATATCTCTCATATTTGCCTTTAACATCACGACCAGTCAGTGTTGCCATGACGTCACTTCCCATGTCTCCAGACTGATGAGTCACATGACATTTACAGCTCAGTTGATTGGCTCAAAAATCTAGTCTTTTCTCCTCTATTGTGTCGTATATCCGAGTGAAACGCTTCTGGAACAAGAACAAATGTGGGCGGGGCTTGATTGTGTCTGTGTGGAATTGATTGGATGGTTCGATGGTTGTGGTT
>NW_026606998.1:62500-70000 GCF_029890125.1 Rhinichthys klamathensis goyatoka | reverse complement strand
GAGGGCTTAAAACCTCCTTTGGATTTTCAATTCTCACTGTCGCCGGCCGACAAAAGAAGTAATTTGCAAGTTCACATCATTCTCTCTTTCTTCCCATGATCTGACAGAGAGGATTTCCTCGGTGACATCACCATCACAAAGCATCATGGGTAACACCGGACCACAGGGACCATCTAATCACCTCTCTCACTCTCTGCACAGTAACAAATGTTGGGTTATTTTTTTAACCCAACCGTAGGGTTACACATATTTGGGTCACTATGTTGGGTTATTTTCCAAAAATGTTGGGTCATTTTTAAAATCGTTGGGTAATTTCTAGTACTAATCAGGCTGTTGGTTTAAATGTTGTATGTACACTAGTGTATTTTGAATTTATGTACACAATTATGTATATTTACATTAAAGTCTGGACTCCCCAAAAATGTATAAGTTTGTTGAGACACGCTTATTGTTTTATACAAATAAACAATCTGTATTTGAAAACGAAGTGTATTTTATTTATTAAAATAATGTTATAAATAAAAATGAATAGTTAACTTAACTGTTGGGTTACTTTTAACCCAAATGGCTTTTAACCCAATGCAAGGTGCTATATCACCCCATAGTTGGGTTACTCGTTGGGTTATTTATAACCCAACACTATTGAGTGAGTGTCTTCCGGTTGCCCTTATTGCTCTGGCTTTCTCCTTCACACACTGCATGTGAGAGATTGATTTCCATTTGAATAAGATTTATGAGTCGGGTATGTCAGTGTATTGTTGAAACATAATAACACCTCTGCACTCTCTATCCCTCTCTCTCTCTCTCTCTCTCTCTCTCTCTTCCTTTCTCTCCTCTTCCTATGAGATTAAGTTCTGCTCAAAGGGCTTTATTGGTCCGATAGGGTGATATTGTCAAAACATAATGACATTCACTGTGTAAATATCATTTCATAAATATCCATCTTTCAGAGATACGGACAGCAGAGAATCCGCCGTGTGGAGATAAAAAAGATGACAGTTTTACCAAATGCAATGAAGTGGAGAAACAGATCAAGCGGAAATGGGATCATGAAGCAGAAGACGACTGGATCTGCAATAACTGGCGGTAGAAATGTAGTCTTCAGGTTTAAGTTTACATTCTGTATAAATGCAGGAAGAGCGGACCAATCTCTATTCAATATGCAAAATACATGTGATGTCATCGCTGTCCGTTACATTGTGAAAGTTGAACATTCTATTGATGATGTCAGTGGAGGCTTTTCAAAATGTAATTACTTTTTCTTAAAACACAAGACAGCACAACAAGGAATCAAATTATATTATTACTATTATACTAATAAATACAATTTAAAACAAAATTATGATTTTTATTAGACTGGAATTATTATGTTTGATTGGAGCCTGAATGTTAAACATTTTTAGCTATAATTAATTAATCAAATAAAAAAAATATTAATTTATAATATAATATGAATACTTTCAGAGGGTTTAGACTTGAAACCCCTCTGATGCTACATTTGAGTCAGAATTACTGTAATCACAATATGATAACTTAAATTCATTAGTCTCCTTTGCTTTGCTTATGGCAAATAAATACATGTGTGGCTTTGTTGTTGATGAGAGAAAAACAATTCATATACATTAATTTACCCTATTATGCTATTATGCTGTAATAAAATTAAATTTCAAACAGAAATATTAAGACTATATTTATGTATTTATTAATTTATTTATGTATATGCTAAATGATATATATTGCATAAAATCACACAGACTGAAATAGCCACAGAGTATTAGCTTTTCAGAAATAAATTAGGTTAAGAACCGTTCCTGTTCTCTGACAGAATAAAGATCATTAACGATCATCTTCATTTCAGGTGCGGAGCTGATCTGGGTACAGCGCCGCTGAACTTCTTTGCAAAGTTGAATGAATGAATAGCCGCGTTTCCACTGCCCGGCCAGGGCCGGGCCGTGCTAGTGCGTGCCAGGGCCAGTCGCGTTTCCACTGTCACTTCCGGGGCTTGATCAGGGCTTACTCGGGGCCAACGGCCAGGATTTCTGGCCCGTCGAATACCTTGGGCCAAAGCGGGCCAGCTCGGGCTAGAGGAGTGGTTACGAACAGAGGCGGGGATTACCTGAGTCGAGAGACAGGAGCGCCGAATGATTCTGTCAGCATTAAAGACTTTTAAAATAATTTAACTCACTTTCATGTTTTAATGCCTTCTGTTTGTGATCCGATGTGGTTTCTGATCACCGTATAAGGTAGAAATATTTATACGCGATGCAAAAGAATATGCGCGCTAACCATTACCATAGTAAACATAGTAAACAAGATACGCATAGTAAAAAAACATGGTGAACGCTTGAAGAAGTAAGACCAATCATAAAGGCTATCACAATCATGTTTTTATTTTATCTGTCAGTAGCCTACATATACTAGTACTAGTCTCTTTATACCGGACTATCTACTTTTTTTCGGGAGCTTCCTGTTTCTCTGACTGAAAATATATCTGTAGCTACTGGGAGTCGAGACTGTGCTAACGCTCCTCAGGTCGTATTTTTGGTGGCATATAACATTATTTGTAGAAATTATCATTGTTTCTAAATGTGATATATGTCCTGTAACTACCAATAAACAGAGACAGCCTCGACTGAATAATGTAAGTGTGTCCTCTTTCTTTTGTGAAATAGACCTAACGTTAACGGTCATTTATTTCTGTGTGACTAAAGTGCAATTTTGACATAAATTAATTAATTATGATCAATGTATCACTTTTTATTGTAAACCTGTGGTAAAACATCGATGCTTGGGTTTTAAATATTCAAGTAAACAACAAAAATGCCAGCAAACGGCCGCTTTTATCATGTTTGTTTTGCGATGCACGCTGTTTCCAGTGATTTCTTTCTGATAAAACTTCCATTTGTTGGTGAAATGATGGGTTAGTGTGACGTTGTTCCAGAGAGGCGTGTTGCGGGCGTGTTTTAGTGACGCGCTGTGGAGCTTCTGGCCCGACAGTGGAAACGCAGGCCAGGTGCTACTGGCCCGAGGCTATTAGCCCGGCACGGCCCGTTTAAAGCCCTGGCCTAGCACTGGCCAGACAGTGGAAACGCGGCTAATGATGAATGAGAGACAGTGTTCCCTCTCAGCACGTCACGTACATCAGGTCTGGTCTTGATTCCCAGAAGAAGACGTGTGAAATCTGCTGATATAATCCATAACTGAGTAATGCGCTCGCTTTTAATGCGCATTGAGTGCTGCTGAGAGAGGGAGCCATGAACACCAGCCACTGCAGGCCAGACTGTCGTGAGCAACACTTAAAAAAGAAAAAAAAAGGATGCACTAACAAATTTGCCACTGCAATGATCCCCAAATGTCCCTTCCGATGCAATCGATCATGAGGAAGGGACAACACATAAAAGCGATGAAGTTTATAGTTAGCTGACCTTGAGAAAATGCATTGGGGAAAGAAAGAAACGGCATTGGCCGCACTTCAGTACTGTAATCTGGCAGAGAGAGGTTCTGGAAAAGAGGCTCGACAAACTTTTCTGAAGCTCATTGCTGCTCTCTCGCTAGTGTGGATGTGCACTAAAGCTGAACGATTTGGGGAAAAACTTTTTTTTTTATTGTAGAGACACCGCCACACTCTTCTGATTGGCTGTGATTTATGATTGATTTGGTTGCGAGTGCAGTGCGCTTGCAGAGAGACTCCGCCCACACGCTCTTCTGATTGGCTGTGATTTATGATTGATTTGGTTGCGAGTGCAGTGCGCTTGCAGAGAGACTCCGCCCACACGCTCTTCTGATTGGCTGTGATTTATGATTGATTTAGTTGTGAGTGCAGTGCGCTTGCAGAGAGACTCCGCCCACACGCTCTTCTGATTGGCTGTGATTTATGATTGATTTAGTTGTGAGTGCAGTGCGCTTGCAGAGAGACTCCGCCCACACGCTCTTCTGATTGGCTGTGATTTATGATTGATTTGGTTGCGAGTGCAGTGCGCTTGCAGAGAGACTCCGCCCACACACTCTTCTGATTGGCTGTGATTTATGATTGATTTGGTTGCGAGTGCAGTGCGCTTGCAGAGAGACTCCGCCCACACGCTCTTCTGATTGGCTGTGATTTATGATTGATTTAGTTGTGAGTGCAGTGCGCTTGCAGAGAGACTCCGCCCACACGCTCTTCTGATTGGCTGTGATTTATGATTGATTTAGTTGTGAGTGCAGTGCGCTTGCAGAGAGACTCCGCCCACACGCTCTTCTGATTGGCTGTGATTTATGATTGATTTGGTTGCGAGTGCAGTGCGCTTGCAGAGAGACTCCGCCCACACACTCTTCTGATTGGCTGTGATTTATGATTGATTTGGTTGCGAGTGCAGTGCGCTTGCAGAGAGACTCCGCCCACACGCTCTTCTGATTGGCTGTGATTTATGATTGATTTAGTTGTGAGTGCAGTGCGCTTGCAGAGAGACTCCGCCCACACGCTCTTCTGATTGGCTGTGATTTATGATTGATTTAGTTGTGAGTGCAGTGCGCTTGCAGAGAGACTCCGCCCACACGCTCTTCTGATTGGCTGTGATTTATGATTGATTTGGTTGCGAGTGCAGTGCGCTTGCAGAGAGACTCCGCCCACACGCTCTTCTGATTGGCTGTGATTTATGATTCATTTAGTTGCGAGTGCAGTGCGCTTGCAGAGAGACTCCGCCCACACGCTCTTCTGATTGGCTGTGATTTATGATTGATTTAGTTGCGAGTGCAGTGCGCTTGCAGAGAGACTCCGCCCACACGCTCTTCTGATTGGCTGTGATTTATGATTGATTTGGTTGCGAGTGCAGTGCGCTTGCAGAGAGACTCCGCCCACACACTCTTCTGATTGGCTGTGATTTATGATTGATTTAGTTGCGAGTGCAGTGCGCTTGCAGAGAGACTCCGCCCACACGCTCTTCTGATTGGCTGTGATTTATGATTGATTTGGTTGCGAGTGCAGTGCGCTTGCAGAGAGACTCCGCCCACACGCGCTTCTGATTGGCTGTGATTTATGATTGATTTGGTTGTGAGTGCAGTGCGCTTGCAGAGAGACTCCGCCCACACGCTCTTCTGATTGGCTGTGATTTATGATTGATTTGGTTGCGAGTGCAGTGCGCTTGCAGAGAGACTCCGCCCACACGCTCTTCTGATTGGCTGTGATTTATGATTGATTTAGTTGCGAGTGCAGTGCGCTTGCAGAGAGACTCCGCCCACACGCTCTTCTGATTGGCTGTGATTTATGATTGATTTAGTTGCGAGTGCAGTGCGCTTGCAGAGAGACTCCGCCCACACGCTCTTCTGATTGGCTGGAATCGTATCGCGTGGTTAGGTCACCTAAGGTCGCAGTGTGTTTCACGAGTTTGCATGCTAGAATAGTGTTGACAAATGCTGCTAAGATCTAAGGGTTTTTGTCACAGACTTAAAACATCAAAGGGCAACGAGCTTGTGTTTTGTGATGCGCTTGGCTTTAATTAGCAGTTCCATATACTTACATTTTAGCAATTCCACCCAAGCTGGAGAAAAATAACAAGGGCATTATTAGGACCAAGACAGACTGCATGGGTTAGCCACGATCTGGTGCGCGAGATTTTCCATAACCTCAGATAACTGGGTCAGACGCGCGGCCTAGTGTGTGTGCGGTGACGTTTAAACCCGCCTCGGGTCACTCAGTCTCCTGTGTCCCGTCAGCTCTCTACTGTCCTGTCTTAAAGGTCAAAAGGTCATAAAAACATCTGATAACCCTCATCAGAGCTACACACACACTGCTGCGATTAGACACTAAGATTCCTATCAAACTGATTTATTATGCAATACTTCAGCTAAATTCTACATCTCTTGCATTTTTGTTTATTAAATGCTTTGGATACTCTTATAATATTTTCAGCTTCCATTCTGTACTTGCATTGAACACATTTTACCATGTGTTTATTTTAGTGCTGGGCACCGATTAATCACGATTAGTTAATCGCACCCGAAATAAAAGTTTGTTTACATAATATATGTGTGTGTACTGTGTATAATTGTATATGTAAATACACACACATGCATGTATATATTTAAGAAAAATGTGTTATTTATATTTAAAATATTTATATTAATTATAAATAAATATATACAGTATATATACATGCAAATATTTCTTAAATATATACATGCATGTGTGTGTATTTACATATACAGAATAATTATACACAGTGCGCACACACACATATATATATTATGTAAACACAAACTTTTATTTCGGATGCGATTATTCGGATGTCCAGTTTTTCTAAGATTTTCCTGGAAAATGGAATTTGATTTTTGGAAATCAAGTTTAGTTAGTTGTTTGAAGTCTTATGAGTTTTTCCCTTAACTTGCGTCCCCAGTTTATAAACCCTAGCTTTAGCACACGTCCGATCGCAGGCCTTAAGCTATAACTACTGGATGTGCTGGAAACACAGACAAATGGAGAAACTGGGAATGAAAATATGAAAGCATATGAGCTCATACATCCTAGGACCCAATTGATGTCTTGGATATTGAGTTATGCTCTTCTGTTGAAAGGTAAAAGTTGAGAAACTGTATTTTAGATCCTCCTTACGTATTTTGAGGATCCTCTGAGGAATAAAGCTCATCGTCACCCTCCACTTCTGTCCTGAGGATTAAACTGAGAGCTATGAAACAGAGCCATAACTGTGGCTTGAGTTCCAGACGCCACACCCGAACGCACACACACACACACACACACACACACACACACGTGAACACAAACACTGAGTCAGAAGGAAAAACCCTTTTTTCTGTCTTCCTCTCTTTTCTCTCCAGGTTTGCAGGTCTATAGGGAATAACCTAAAAATTCACATATTTGATTTTTAAACTTTCCTAAATATATTTCTGACCTTTCTCGTATTACACAGCTGTGTGTGTGTGTTTTCATAAACGGGCAGTTTTACATTTTTTCCCAAAGAGGCCGATACTAACCAATTACAGAGCTCATTTTGAATCCAACCTTACACAGGAATCCCTTTATGCCATATGCAAATGTAACTACGGATATGCTGTTTAAGCCTCTGATGGACTTTTAATTGGGAAAGATCACATCTTTTTTTCATGCTGTGCGTCTATGAAACCAAATTTCAAAGATACCTCATCAATTTTATGGGACATTTCAGAACATATCAATGTTATGCTTGATTTTAGATATATGTAACCTAATGTTTTGTGTCATTTTGGACTTTTATGTTTAGTCTAAGTTTCCTGAATGCTGTCTCTGTTCTGGAGTCCTTTTGTAGTTCTTTTAGCTTCCCTCAGTGCTGTTTCCAGGTGTGTGTGCGTGCGTGTGTGTGTGTGTGTGTGTGTGTGTGTGTGAGCCCTCGTTGTTTTGCTAGGTTTAGTCTTGTTTTCCTTCAGCACCAGGTTTTCTGATTTTGTTTTGTTTTTGTATCTTATTATTACTACAATAAAAACTATATTTACATGTCTATATGAAATAAGAATAATACATATTATTATTAT